>NC_053166.1:124364631-124383243 GCF_016835505.1 Polypterus senegalus | reverse complement strand
GTTGGGTGTCGATGGATGAGAAAGAAGATTTTTGGAGTGAGTTGGATGATGTGATGAACAGTGTACCCAAGGGACAGAAAGTGGTGATTGGCGCGGATTTCATTGGACATGTTGGTGAAGGGAACAGAGGAGACGAGGAGGTGATGGGTAGGTATGGTGTCAAGGAGAGGAAGGAGAAAGGTCAGAGGATAGTGGATTTTGCCAAAAGGATGGACATGGCTGTGGTGAATACGTATTTGAAGAAGAGGGAGGAACATACTGTAGGGTGACGTACAAGAGTAGAGGAAGATGCACACAGGTAGATGACATCCTATGCAGAAGAGTTGATCTGAAGGAGATTGAAGACTGCAAAGTGGTGGAAGGGGAAAGTGTAGTTAAGCAGCATAGGATGGTGGTCTGTAATATGACGTTGGAGATCAAGAAGAGGAAGAGAGTGAGGGCAGAGCCAAGGATCAAATGGTACAAGTTGAAAAAGGAAGACTGCAAGGTTGAGTTTAGGGAGGAGGTGAGACTGGCACTGGGTGGCACTAAAGAGTCACCAGACAGCTGGGCAACTACAGCAGATCTAGTAAGGGTGACAGCAGGAAGGGTACTTGGGGTGACAACTGGACAGAGAAAGGAGGAAAAGGAAACCTGGTGGTGGAATGGGGAAGAACAAGAGAGTATACAGAGGAAGAGGATGGCAAAGAAGAAGTGGGATAGTCAGAGAGATACAGAAAGTAGACAAGAATACAAGGAGATAAGGCACAAGGTGAAGAGAGAGGTGGCGAAGGCTAAAGAAAAGTGATGATGAGTTGTATGAGAGGTTGGACACTAAGGAGGGAGAAACGGACTGGTGGGCTACAGAGATGGGCCAAGATGGGAAAGATGAGCAGCAGGTTAGGGTGATAAAGGATAAAGATGGAAACGTCCTCACAGGGATCAGCTCTGAGCCCCTTTCTTATCGTCAATGGTGATGGACAGGTTTGACAGATGAGATTAGACAGGAGTCTCCATGGACTGTGATGTTTGCTGATGACATTGTGATCTGTAGGGAGAGTAGGGAGCAGGTTAAGGAGACCCTGGAGAGGTGGAGATATGAGAGGAGAGGAATGAAGGTCAGTAGGACCACCAAGACAGAATACGTGTATGAATGAGAGGGAGGTCAGTGGAGTGGTGAGGATGAGGGAGTAGAGTTGTCGAAGGTGGATGAGTTTAAATACTTGGGATCAGCAGTACAGAGTAACTTGGATTGTGGAAGAGAAGTGAAGAAGAGAGTGCAGGTAGGGTGGAATGGGTGGAGAAGAGTGTCAGGAGTGATTGGTGACAGACAGGTATCAGCAAGAGTGACAGGGAGGGTCTGCAGGGCGGTAGTGAGACCAGCTGTGTTATATGGGTTGGAGATGGTGGCACGGGAGACAGAGCTGTTGGTGGCAGAGTTAAAGATGCTAAGATTGGTATTTGGTGTGACGAGGATGAACAGGATTAGAAATGAGGACATTAGAGGATCAGCTGAAGTTGTACGGTTGGGAGACAAAGTTAGAGAGGCGAGATTGCGTTGGTTTGGACATGTTCAGAGGAGAGATACTGGGTATATTGCGAGAAAAAAGCAGACCGAAATGGGCGAACTGGAAGACCCTTGGATGTTTAAAGAGTGAAAAGAACTGAACTAATCAGTGCGGTGGACACAAGGAGATAATAAAACATCAGAGAAGAGACAGAAGACATTAAATGAAGATAAAGGTGACAAAGGGAAAACAATAAAGAGAAAAAGGACATTAAAATGAAAATGAAATAAAGATGTCAATAGTTTAAGGAAAAACAGCCAAAAAGATATGGAAGGATCTCTCCAGTCAGTGCATCTCTAGGATTGTGTCAGAGGAGTCCATCACTTTTTATAGTCTGCTCAAACTTGACTGATCAGTAAGCCAAAGTACCTTACAGGCTCCAAAATACTGCTGAGTACACATCGCCGAAGATCTTGGAAAGCCTCTTTGTGCTGAGGAATGGCAACTTTGTCCTGCTGACATTAACTCAGGAAAGTGAAGTCAATGAAATAAATGAAGTCATGAATATCTGGGTGAGGCACCATGTTTGGTTGAAGTCATTTCCATTTTGTAGGTTGTGAGGTGTTAGACAGAAGTGCAGAACATTAGAATAATCACACAAAAACAGAACTCATTTTTCAATCAAGACATCATTAATATGAACATGCAAATAAAACCAATAAGATTTTAGCTGAACAGATCCACAAGCAGGAATTTCACAATACAATCCCAGCAATCACCAACACAGACAGAGATAAAATCATTGACCTTAAAAAAAAAATACATATATGTAGAGACTACTATAAATCTTTATATTCTACAAAGTTTAAAGAAGACAAGACACAACCTAATGCATTTCTGGATGGATTACACATACCACAACTTGATAGATGTTATCAGTGCAGAGGAATTGGATAAACCTCTGGCACTATCAGAATTACTAGATGCTATAAACTCACTTCAGAGTGGGAAAGCAGCAGGCCCTGATGGCTACCCTTTTTTATAAAAAATTCTCTATTAAGTTAGCTCACCTTTTATTAGCAACATTCACAGAAGCAATAGACAATAAACTTCTATCACAAACTTTTTGTCAAGCTTTAATTATCGTCTTTCCTAAGAAAAATAAGGACTTATTACAATGTGCATTGTACAGACCAATCTCACTTCTGAATAATGATGTTAAGATACTCTCCAAAGTCCTAGCTAGAAGGATTCAGAAAGTGCTGCCTTCGGTAGTATCACAAGATCCAAATGGATTTATTAAAGGCCGACACTTAGCTTCCAATCTTTGATGCCTGTTTAATGTAATATATTCACCCACAAAGTCTAACACCCCAGAGATATTATCATTGGATGCAGAAAAAGCATTTGATATGGTTGAATGGAACTAACTTTTCACTATATTGGAGACATTTGGGTTTGGCCTGAACATTTGTGCATTGGTCAAACTACTGTACACACATCCAGAAGCTTCAGTTTGTATTAACAACATTAATTCAGAGTTCTTTAATCAAGAATGCGGTACCAGACAAGGAAGCCCCTTGTCATCACTGCTTTTTGCAATTGCCATTGAGCCACTGGCAGTTCACTGTCTAAATGCTGATCAGATAAAGGGGATTATCAAAGGACTTGAACAGAAATTTTCTCTCTATGCAGATGATATAGTACTGTATATATCAGACCACAAAATACTGTGCCTGCAGTCCTAACAGTACTAACAGAATTTCTAAAGATTTCTGGTTTAAGAATTTATTTCACTAAAAGTGTGCTCTTTCCAGTGAATTCTCAAGCATACAATATTAGATTGGACACCTTCCCTTTTATCATCGCAGATCAGTTTAAATACCGAGGGGTAAAAATCACAAGTAAACATAAAGCTTATATCAACAAAATTTGCTGTCTGCATGGAAAAAAATTAAGCAAGACTTCATCTCACTTTAGCTGGAAGAATTACAACTGTTAAGATGAATATCTTTCCTAAGCTTCTTTTTTATTTCAAAACATTCCATCAAATAAATCATTTTTTAAGAAGTTAGATTCAACTTCAGTAATTTGGATTTCAAAAAATCCACGTATTCAAAGGGCGACTCTACAAAGACCTAAGGCAGAAGGTGGCATGGCTCTACCTAACTTTCACTTTTATTATTGGCCGGTGAATATTAAAGCTATAAAAAACTGGACATGGACAGAAATAGACAAACATACACAGGCTTGGTCCGCAACAGAAATAAAATCCTGCAGCACTTCATTATATTCTTTGATTTGTACCCCAATAAGTACAAGTTATCACCAATATACTAACAACCCAATTGTGCTTCACTCACTCAGAATGTGGAACCAATTTAGGAATGTGATAGATAGCCGGCCGTTCATCCTGGCCAATACCCCCACACCACCAGGTGGAGCCCTCCCTTCAGCATGGAGGTGCCCCGAATGCCAGCGGGGAATTGTGGACATTGGAGTTTTCCTTGACAACCCTGCTGGATACCATGGGGGCCAATAGAAGGCGCTGCAGGGAGGAGCAGTGACTATTTTCCCTACACCACTGGAAGTACATCGAGGAACATGAACAAGGGGAATGACGTGCTTCCGGGGTAAAGAAAAAGGGTTTTTCTCTGACCCGGAAGTGCTCCTAGTCACGTGGACAGAGAGGGCGAAACACTTCTGGGACAAGGACTATAAAAGACGGAGAGAGACACCAGAGCGTTGAGCTGAGCTGGGTGGAAGGGTGGCAATGCGTCTGGGAGTGCAGGATCATTTATTGTAGTTATTGTGATTGATTTGATGAGTATAGTGGAGAGGAGGGTGCTTTGTGCACTGTGGATTATTAATAAAGTCAACTTTTGGACTTTTATCTGGTGTCTGGCGTATTGGACAAGGGTTCAAGGGAGCGATAGCGCCCCCTATCTGTCACAGGAAATATTTTAAGATTTAGAAACTTTTATCTGTGGCACCTCTGCACGAGAACCACCTTTTTCCAACATCTCAAAGGTACACAGTTTTTAATGTCTGTAAAACGTTTGGGATTAAATCACTTATAGATCTATACATGGATGTCTTTGCATCCTACGAACAATTACACTCCAAATTTAACTTTCCAGCAACACATTTCTTTCACTACAATCAAATTAGAAACTTTGTTAAATAGAACCTTCCCGATTTTCCTCACCTCCCACCTACCTCCATGCCAGAAAAAATATTGATCAGTCGTGAGGACTCAAACAGTATCTCCGTAATATATAAAACCATTTTACAGTCCCTCCCTTTCAAAGATCCAAGCGGACATTGGGAAAAGGATCTGTCACTCAACATCTCGGAAAAGGACTGGAATGCAGCAATGCACAGAATCCACTCGAGTTCTATATGTGCAAAGCATACAATTATTCAACTGAAAATTATATATCGAGCACATCTGTCTCATTTAAAATTGTCCAAAATGTTTCCAGGGCAAGAGCCAACCTGCGAACGCTGCAATTAAGTTTTGACCTCACTGGGTGACATGTTTTGGGCCTGCAGCAAATCAACATCATTCTGGACCAAAATCTTTAAATGCCTCTCAGACAGCCTTGGTGTCCCAATCCCTACTATTCCATTAACAGCTGTGTTTGGTGGGCTCACAGAGGGGCTTAAAGTGGAGAAGGACAAACAAACTGTGATGGCCTTTATTACACTATTGGCACACAGACACCTCGTTCAACTGGAAGAATCCTAACTCACCTCTGTTAAGTCAGTGGTTAACTGATGTTATATATTATCTGAAACTGGAAAACATCTAATTCTCACTTAGAGGAGCCGTGCAGAACTTTTTAAAAACCTAGCAGGATCTAATCAATAATATTTTAGAATAAGTATTTAAATTGAGGAAGTGGATTCTCTTCCCTTTTTATTTTATTATTGATTTACTTACTTATTTTTCCTACGGGGGGTTGATTTGATTTGTACTTAATTTTGTAAAATTTGACTTGCTTGTATGGAATGTTATTTACATTTAATAAATTCAATAAAATATAAAAAAAAGAACAATCAGATAAGAACAGACCATTCAGTACAATAAAGCTTGCCAGTCCTGTCCATATTCTTCCTCTAAAATAACATCAAGTCCAGTTTTGAAAGTCCGTAAAGCAAAGGTTCCCAAACTCAGTCCTGGAGACCCCCTATGCCTGCAGGTTTTTGTTCCAGCCAGATTCCTAATCAGTGATAACACCTGATAACAACTGATCTCATTTAACTAACTGATATTTTACTTCTTTTATTCTACATTCAGAAAAGCACAGCAGCCTGATTTTAACATTTATATGACATTTAGAAATATTTCTGGTTTTGTTATTGATTTAAATGCTTAACTCCCTTTGGTTGATTTCATTCTATTTGGCCCTTTCTCTGTGCAGTTTGCTGCCTTCATTGTATCTTAATAATGACAAATAAAAATGAGCAGAGCAGACACCCTGGAAAACAACACGGAATAATCAAAGGCCCACTAATTAGTAAATAATTAATTAATTAAACAATTAGAACACCTGAAAAAATGAATGAAAATCAAGATGAAGATAAAATATTGTTAAAAAGAAAAAAAAAATTCCCATATAACTGCTTGGTACATTTAAATTTATTTATATGTATATATGTATATGATACATCAGATCTCAGTATGAAGTCGGATATTTATACAAATAACGACAGGGCAATGTCTTAGGAACAAAAGGATGCCAAGTCTTTTAATACAAATAAACGTTTTCTGCCTACTGAGGGCTCAATTGTGTAGACACCCTAAAATCAGAGTGAAATGAAGATGTGGCAGGCTAGTCCATTTTTTCAAAAACTTAATTTCTGCAACTCAAAATGCTTTTCAGTATCTTGTGTGGCCCCACGAGCTTGTATGCATGCTTGACAACGTCGGGGCATGCTCCTAATGAGACGACGGATGGTGTCTTGTGGCATTTCCTCCCAGATCTGTATGAGGGCATCCCTGAGCTGTTGTACAGTCTGAGGAGCAACCTGGCGGCGCCTAATGGACCGAAACATAATGTCTCACAGATGTTCTATTGGGTTTAAGTCAGGGGATCGTGAAGGCCATTCAATTGTTTCAATTCCTTCATCCTCCAGGTACTGCCTGCATACTCTTGCCACATGAGGCCGGGCATTGTCGTGCATTAGGAGGAAACCAGGACCTACTGCACCAGCGTAGGGTCTGACAATGGGTCCAAGGATTTCATCCTGATACCTAATGGCAGTCAAGGTGTCTTTGTCTAGCTTGTAGAAGTCTGTGCGTCCCTCCATGGATATGCCTCCAAGATCATCACTGACCCACCACCAAACTGGTCATGCCGAATGATGTTACAGACAGCATAACATTCTCCATGGCTTCTGCAGACCCTTCAACGTCTGTCACATGTGCTCAGGATGAACCTGCTCTCATCTGTGAAAAACACAGGGTGCCATTGGTGGACCTGCCAATTCTGGTATTCTATGGTAGATGCCGATCGAGCTCCACTGCGCTGGGTTGTGAGCACATAGCCCACTAGAGGACGTTGGGCCCTCAGACCACCCTCAAGAAGTCTGTTTCTGATTATTTGGTCAGAGACATTCACACCAGTGGCCTGCTGGAGGTCATTTTGTAGAGCTCTGGAAATGCTCATCCTGTTTGTCCTTGTCCAAAGGAGCAGATACCAGTCCTGCTGATGGGTTAAGGACCTTCTATGGTCCTGTCCAGCTCTCCTAGACTAACTGCCTGTCTCCTGAAATCTCCTCCATGCCCTTGAGACAGTGCTGGGAGACACTGCAAACCTTCTGGCAATGACACACATTGATGTGCCATCCTGGAGAAGTTGGATTTCCTGTGCAACCTCTGTAGGGTCCAGGTATCTCCTCATGCTACCAGTAGTTACACTGACCATAGCGAAATGCAAAACTAGTGAAAAAAACAGTCAGAAAAGATGAGGAGGGAAAAATGTCAGTGGCCTCCACCTGTTAAACCATTCCTGTTTTGGGGTCATCTCATTGTTGCCCCTCTAGTGCATCTGTTGTTAAGTTCATTAACAGCAAAGCAGCTGAAACTGATTAACAACCCCCTCTGCTACTTAACTGACCAGATTAATATCCCATATGTTTCATTGACTTGATGCTATACTCTGATTAAAAAGTGTTCCTTTAATTTTTTTGAACAGTATATATATATATATACATATATATATATATATATATATATATATATATATATATATATATATATATATATATATATATATATATATATATGTGTATATTGTGAATGCTGGCCCCAGCACAGACAGGCGGACAACATTTTTGCACCCACACACTGTTTATTCACACTATATACAAGTTACATAAAAGTCACGTGCACTCACAAACCCCAGTGCCCTTGGCACTGAATCCCCCAAAGTCCAGGGCCCACAGTCTCTGTGCCTTTGTTCCTGGCCACCTCCTGTCCCCTCTCCAGCTCCGTCAACTCTGCCTCCCGACTTCCACCAATGACTGGAGGGAGGCGGCCCCTTTTATGGGAACCTGGATGGGCTCCAGCTGCTTCCCGGCACCTGACGTTGGCCACACCCCTGTGTGGCGGAAGTGCCGCTGCGCCCGAAGCCGTCTGTGTGTCTCCTGTCGTCTTCCCCCCGGCACTTCCTGGTGTGGCGGAAGTGCCGGGCTCCCGGGATAAATAGGCACTAGGGCACCGCCTGGTGGTGGCCACGGGTCCCTACAGGGCTGGGCTTCCAGGCCCTCTACCCGAGGCCTCCTGCATAACCAGGACGGATGTCCCCTCTCGGTCTGGAGGAGGCACACGCCCTCCTCTGGTCCTCCAAGGTGTCCCGGCCGGGCTCCATCCCCGGCCAAAGACCACACGGGTTAAACCGGCATCAGGGCGCCGCCTGGCGGTGACCACGGTCCCTACAGGGCTGGGCTTCCAAGCCTTGTACCCGTGGCCCCCAACATAACCAGGACGGATGCCCCCTCGCGGTCTGGAGGAGGCAAAAGCCCTCCTCTCCTCCTCCTGGGCAATATATATATATATATATATATATATATATATATATATATATATATATATATACACATATATTTTTTACCAAACTTAGTTTGCGAATTTCTACATTGTTCCCAAAACAGAACTTGGGAAATAACAGTTCACTTAATTAGCTTAGGAGTCCAATTAATAACAAAAGCTGTTTGGAACAAAAACCTGCAGCCACAGGGAGCACAGGACCGAGGTTGTGAAGTGCTGACCTAAAGTTCTCCTGTCTACCACATGACTTGGTCGGTTATTCCAAATGTCTGTGGTTCTTTGCGTAAAGAAAATCTTCCTCATGTTTGTTTAAAGTGTAAAGGCTAAACTCTTTTACTCTTTCCTCATAACTCATCCCTGTATTCCTGCACTCAGACCACTCACTATTCTCTGGACCTTCTCTAGTGCTGTTATGTCCTTTTTATAGCCTGGAGACCAAAACTACACCCAGGACTCCAGATGAGGCATCACCAGTGTGTTATAAAGCTTGAGCAGAGCCTCCTGTGACTTGTACTCCACACATCAAGGCGCTATATAACCTGACATTCTGTTAGCCTTCTTAATGGCTTCTGAACACTGTCTGGCAGTTGAGAGTCCACTAAGACTCCTAAGTCCTTCTCATAAGGTGTGTAAGAGCCAGTCTTAGAGTGTTTAATGTTAATGTTAGAATGGTTTAATATCAATAATAAAGTATCAGTTTCTTATACTTACTTACAATATGCTATAGTCTTTAACCTCTTGTAAGTTAATATGAAATAGAACCTTCTAAGCTTTATCTGTAAAACTGAGTATTTACTATGCCAGTTAGGGAGTCATCTTATTACTTACATGGACTGACAGACAAGTTTGCAAATAGCAGATAGGCATTCAGTTTTCTGACCATTTAGATAGGAAACATTTAAAAGGATGAATGTATGACCAAACTTATAGAGAAAGGAAACAAGACATGTGAACCTAAAACAGAACTTTCTTTAAATTAGAAACTTTTGTTTCTTAAATATCAATTCTCTATTTGTGTATGAATTATTTTGCTTTCAAATTTTACTGAAACTTTTAAAACAAAGATCATTGGTCTGTGGAATTATTTGAAAACACGTCACACTAATGGCAGAGCTGTACTATGAAGCAAACTTAAATCTGCAGAACTTTGGTAAATTGGTGTAAACATAACTACAAGATGTGCTCTCAATTTCCAGACCTCCTTGCACTTTGTATTCAGTCCTCACATTTTTCCTTCCTATGTGTAATACTTTACATTTACTGACATTAAATCTGCCCAAGCCTGTCTGCTGCCCAAGTCCCTCTGTGATGATTCAACAGATTCCTGATTACCTGACAATCCACCTGACTTGGTATCATCTACAAACGTAACCAGCCTGATACTTAGAGTATATTCCCATCTAAATCATTTATATAAATTAAACATATCAGCGGCCCCTGCACTGCCCCCTGCTGGTCACCACTCTTAACATCAGTCAATTCTGATGAGGTTCCTCTCACCATCATCCTCTGATTCCTGTGTCTGAGACTTCCTAAACATGTGCATCAGGGGTTTATATCTGCACTCGCTAACCTCCTTAAGAACTCTGTGCTAAACGTTATCTGATCCTGGTGATTTCTCCATAATTGCAGAACCCTTCATTAAGCTAATTGATAAAGATACACAGATGATACAGGATTATCAGGTTTAGGGATGTGACACACATAATCATGTAAGTATATAAGTAGTTCAGTTATTCCTTAAAGATATTTGTTAACGTTATTTTAAAAACAATGTAACCTGCTGGCGTTGAGGCAAATGTTCACCCAGGGGCTCAAGGCTGGGAATGGAAAGGAGGGATGGATGTTATTTAAATCTTGGAGGACAAAATTTTATTAACTGAAACGTATTACTGATTAATGTCGAGTATTCAGTGTTGAAAAACATCGTAACACTCAACTAAACACACTCACTGATGCCAATCAATCCAAAAGTACAGAGTGTGAAGGATATTTCAGACATGAGTGCAAATGGTTGGGGCTCCAATACAGTGAAGCACTTTTTAATAATATTCAAAGAAAAATAAAGAAATAGAAACCCACCGTCCATCTGGACCCAATTCTTCCTACCAGAAAAACATACAACCAGACGCTTGGCCATTCTGAAGTCAGTTTACTGTGGAAGTCCAGTCTGAAAAGCCATTCTTTTACTAGTGGTGTTTGGTTTTTTACTTTTCAGTTATACAGAGTTACTGGGTGGTGCTCAGCTCTTTAACGTGGTGTGTCTAATCTCTTACACTTTGTGTTAATTATGTTCATAATGTAGTTATCTTATGCTTAAGCATCATTTACTAGCTCCTCAAGTGCTGGGGCCTCCTGTCTATCAGCGTCAAGAAACTATTCACAACCCATTTAAGGTGGGAGCAGCCCACAGTCCTTTGCGGTTCATTCAGATGCACTCGTGGTGTGCTGTGGTGTGGTGTGGTGTGTTCTCTTGAGTTCATTCTGTGTTTTTAATTTTTTGGATTTTTGAACATGTGATCTGTTTTTTGACCTCACCTTTAGGATTTTATTTGGGGACTGCATTTACCTTTTGCGATTGTGTATATTGCCATTTTGACTTATGCTCTCCAGATCTTGTTTTGTTTTTGTGGATAATATAACTTTTTATTTATTAAGATTCAACTTTTCTCTTGTGTAACCAGACAGGTGTTTGACATTAATCTGAATATATTTTGTTACTTTGTGCTTAGAAACTCTCAAGTTCATAACAGTCAGGCTGTCCACCAGTGAGAAGAAGCAGATGCACAAAATGACACCACAAATTAAAAGGAAGAACAGAAACAAGAACATTAACTCGACAATACATTTCTGTTAAATTATTTACCGTATAGAAGATATCCAATCCAGACAGTCTGACAAGAAGTGAACAAATCTTTCATTTATGTAATCGTACACATTAATGTTATCCACTCTGATGTCAGCTTTACTTGAGGAATTTTTTATAAAGCAGCTCATTGTCTTCAGTGTCTCTTCTGTCCAGTTTGGGTTCACATGGACTTCATTGTTTAAGAGTCTCAAAGATTCATTGAAGTCGTTCAGGTCCCCACAGTCCACCATACATTTATAATACCAAGTGTAACTTCTCTGTCCCTCTCTGTAAAGATATGAAGACATTGCAGACATTCTGTTAGTTCCTACTAAATAACATCTCTGTAAAAACATCAGCACTGGTCACACTGAGCCGTTGAAGTTTCCTTTTATAAAAACACATCACTGAGGTTTAAATATCTTATTTTACAAATGGCCAGATGAAGAACACCAAGTAAAATGAACACTACAATAATAGAAACCTGCAAACTGTGACAAGTTTAAAAATAATCTTCTGCAAACATTAAGGTTTTTTTTTATTTTTTGCATTTGAAAGAGTAAATAAATGTGAAATAAATAGGACATGTGACATTTAAGGACTACACTGACAAAGCACCAGAAGAACACAGAATGGCACTCCTCCACTTTTTAATAGACATGGAGAGAATTTGAAGATTAGAGTCTACTGAGATGCTGTTCCCAGTCTTCTGGTGTTTCTCGTCTCTTCTGGTGTTCACTCACCAATGTTTGACTGCAGTTTTCTCTTTCCTTTGGTCCATTTCTGAATCTTCTTCTCCTCTGCCTTTCAGACCATAAACCTGAACCTGTCTCACAATGGCTGGCCCCAAGATAAAGAGAGCTGTCACTGAGAGGTGTAAAATGGCGTGAAAACACATCTACTATGTGGGCTATGGCACCAGTCCAGCAAATGGATTTGAATTCAGCCACATGTAACTGTGACCAGATGTGTTGTCATTCATACTGAAGATCTTATGGGGGGTGAAAGAGAAAAATTAAATGTAAGAGAAGGACAACTGAAAAGTGAAGTGTTTATTGTAGGGGCTCAGAACATATGAGGGTCTTAGGACATCAGCTCTTTGAAAGCTAGAAAGCCCCCCTACATAAAGGTTGGTGTGGTGGGTAACTGTAGTCAGACCCTTTTGAACAGCAGATTAATTGTTCATGTGAGAATTGCTACAGCGGATTGTGATGATTTAGATGTGTATGGCAGATACTTGAACCTTTACAGCCAACAGATCTCCAGTACAAGGCGGCCTAAGGTCTGAAAGACTTGACAAGCCAAACAGGAGGGAGTGCAGGGTATGCTGGGAAGGCTGAAAGGGAAAGCAGGCTGCAGAGTATTGTGTGCAGTTAGAAGTGCAGCTTTGGATTTGGAAAGCAACCTTGACTTTGTGATAATAAATTAATAACGCTCTGTGTGTTTAGAGGACCTGCAGGCTCTGCTAATGAGATGGAAAGAACACAGCCAGGTGCTCACTTTGTTGAGAATGAATTATTGTTATCAAAGCTTTCATTCTAATAAATGTCTACCTGCATATCATCTTGTGTGAAATGTAATTAATTTTACTGTTGTTTTGTTTTGAATTGAACACAAATGCCATTTTGTTTCCTAATATGAGCTGCCATTTTGTGACACCAATTTCATGATGCGATGATCCATCATTAGGCGGTGGGTCACTTGAAGTGGCACATTATGACGTAATTGGCACAATGACTTAGATGTTGGTGTAAACCTTTGTCCAAGACTGCAGATGCATTTGTGTAGAGTTTGGACATATTGCTGCTGGCTGTAAGTACAACGCAGAACATTCGGTAAAATCAGCAAAACTTATCATTGGTGAGGTGGAGGTTTGTAGTCCAACACTGTTGAAGAATTCACTGAGCACTCTGGTGCAAAGTTTAATAAAAAATATACAAGAATTAATGGACTCTGGGGATTCAGAATATTTTAGAAGTTCATCATTAGTGATTAAACTAAATCATATCTACAGGCCCTTTAAAACTAAAGCTGATGGTGCTATCAGTCAGACGAGGGTTTTTAGGGTCACCGCCTCTCCACTCCGCTGAAAGTCTGTCTGCTGCACAGAGAAGTCGCTACCTTTGATGTCATCAGGTGCTCATTAGCTCAAAAATAAAACAGTAAAGATCAACAACTTTGTAATTTCAAACCCTAATTTGTTCATAATGCTGATGTAATGGACCTTGTAGTTATTTCTTCATTTTTGGTATAATGTTAATTTATTAAAGAGTATTTCATTTAACATCTCTCTGTGATTTTTCCCACTGTGCCATGGCTGTTACCATAATGTGTTGTCCTCGCTATAACGTGATGCCATCTACAATTCTGATTCCATTGTGAGTTTCATGAGTGTTCTGAACGTGTCGAGATCTCACAGCTGAAATATTAATTCTTACCTCATGTTGAGGATTTTAATACTCAAGGAATCAACTTCAAAAATCAGAATATTGTTTAGAGCTTCACTTTAGATGTAATGTATTCTTTACCATCTTTTTCTGGGCCATTTTCTGTTTGAGGATTGCGCTGATAATTGGTGGGTTGTATTGTTTGTTCCCATGAAGATTTACTATGAAGCTCCAGGGTTACGTCACCTGTGATGTCATCAATGTGCTGGTACAAAGATCACCCTAAAATACTCACCAGTACAGCTACTTACTTTGAACTTTCATTACTAGTATTTTGTAACAAAGCTCTGCCCTTTGACTATGACTTCTGGTTTACGATTTGACTTTCATGTTTCTGTTTTATTGACTTTTGGTTTTTGACCTTAGCTTTGTCCTTTGACTTGGTCCTTTCTTCTGACTCTTCTTCTTTAATTATCTTGTCTTTAATTATTTAAACTGATTACCCTTTTTACAGTCAGTTCCATTACAAGACCAGTTAGAAAAAGTCTGCAAAAATACAAAAGAGTGAACATCCTCTTCATCAGTTACTTCTGGAGTTTAACAAACTGGATGATCAATGCAGGGGGCAGTGAAAATAAAAATCTAATAGGCCTCAGTCTTGTCAATTAGCCTGAGATTCTTCACCTTTTCTTGCATCGTAAGATAAAACAGTCAGCTTTTAAATCAGTGTTGTTTGGTTTTCGATCTTCATGCTTCTCATAAGGCCAAAGTAGCCTTCATTATCTCCTGTTTGGATGATAAGCCCTTAGAACGGGCGTCATATTCAGTTATGATACAAATCACCTGAATGGAGAAACAGCCCTACAGCCTGATGCTGCCACCACCGTACTTCACAGCTGTAATGGTGTTGTGCAAGTGAAGAGCAGGGTCTGGTGTCCTAGTAATGTGATGCTTAGCACTGAGGACAAGGACGTCAATCTTTGTTTCATCAGACCAGAGAATTTGTCTCCTCACAGTTTGAGAGTCCTTTGGGTGCTTTTTGTCAAACTCTAAGCGGCCTTTCATGTGTCTTTTACTGAGATGAGGCTTTTTCTTGGCCACTCTGTCATAAAGCCCAGATCAGCAGAGTGTTACCTGCACATGTTATCCTTCTGGCAGTTTCTCCCATCTGCACACAGGTTTCTCCGGAGCTCAGTCAGAGTGACCTTCAGCTTTTTTTGGTCATTTCTCTTAACCAGTCCATTGCCCACTAATTGCTCAGTTTGACTCTCAGCTCTAGGAAGAGTCCTGGTTGTTCCAAACTTTTGCCCTTTAGGAATTATGGAAACCACAATCGGGGTCTGCATCCTGTCTCAATGCACTATAATGATATTGCAATGTAAACGGAGTTAGGCCCGTTTCATGGTTTATAAATACGACACGGCTTAGGAAAACAAGAACACATGATGACTGGATATGCAATTGTTACTCTCCCTGGCCTGGTGGGTGTCAGGGAGAAGTGTATTTCTAAACCGTGTAGTTACAAACAAAGAGGCACAAACTTTAGCTTGCGTTCCACTTGGCTGCAGGATTTCATCTGCCGCGCTTGCCTCTGTGGTGTTTTAGGGTTCCTCCCCAGCGACAGTGCCATCTAGTGAACTGTTTGGGTATTACTATTTAATTTAATACTGTTTCTTTGTATCAGTATACTGCTGCTGGATTATGTGAATTTCCCCTTGGGATTTATAAAGTATCTATCTATCTATCTATCTATCTATCTATCTATCTATCTATCTATCTATCTATCTATCTATCTATCTATCTATCATATAGTGCTCTATCTATCTATCTATCTATCTATCTATCTATCTATCTATCTATCTATCTATCTATCTATCTATCTATCTATCTATCTATCTATTTTCCTTTACACAGTGTCCAGCAGAGCACCAAGCACTATGAATTTGACATTCAAAACACTAGAAAATAATAGCAAAAAAATGTAAAAAATATTGGGTTGTTTTATTTTATGTACATACATTTTTTAATCTTTTACACTCTCCCCTGTTTTTTTTAATTTTTGAATGTCTCCTGACATTTGTCTGTACACTAAGGAATGTGAAAGAGTCTGTGTCATGTTAATATGCCTGGGTTAAGCAGTTATAGTCATAGGGGTACATTTGTGTGATGTATGGTAGTGGAACACATATAAGAAAACTTGGGAGAGGGTGGTTTGACAGAAGAGAGTTCATCCAAGCATTCCACTTCTGATAAGATGGCTGTCCTAGTGTATTATAAGTGAATATCTCTCTGCTGTCCATTGAGATCTTCTGTCTGTTTCTGTCTCAATTTGGTTTTCATCCTCTTCTGCTTCTGGGCCCTCTTGTGCTCTCTCTTCTTCATCCATTTGATGTTCATCCTCCACAACCGAATCCTCTCCCAACTGGTCCTGTGCTTGTGGTGCATTCCCCATGTAATCTTGTGTTTTAGTTTCATCATTGAACAAGGAATGAAACTCACGGGCTGTGGCTTTTAGTCTCGACTCAGTCAGAGGAGGTTGCACAGATTGGTGAGGTTCTGTCTGTTGAGGTCTCACCAACCTATAGCATGGAATCTGACTACAGAAGTTGTGGTAGTAAGTGTACTCTTCATCAGAACTGTCTGTGTTTGGTTCCTGCATGTTGGTAATAGACTGTTTCTCTCTTTTTAAGTTTTGTTTCCTTTTCTGACACTGTGCTGGGTGTGCTTCTTCCAGTGGCAGGTCATTAACTGGCAGCAGTAGATTCCTGTGAAGCACACGCAGTGTTTTGGAACCTTTCTCAAGCTGTACTTGGTAAACTGGTCCGTCATCAACTCTCTCCATAACACGGTACACTATTTGCTCCCAGTAAGCCCGCAGTTTTCCAGGTCCACCTCTCTCTGTCATGTTTTTCACCAGCACTCGGTCACCTGGCTGAAGAACGGCACCCCTGACAGCTCGATCATATTGGCTTTTCCCTTTAGCTGAGGATTTCTTGCTGTTGTTTGTTGCAATTTCATATGCAGTACGCATTCTCTTTGCCCAAAATGAGGGATGAAATCCTGGAAGATCGCATCTGCAGTTGTCCTCCCTGATTTGTTCCTTGTTGGGTACGCTTGAGCAAAGCATGGTGGTCGATAAGAACAAGGATGTACTCATAACCTTGACTTTGCTCAAGGTGGAGGTAGTCAATGCATATCAGCTCAAATGGACTGCTGGTGGAGATGTGTCCCAAAGGAGCTCTCTGTGGAAGATTGGGACGTTTCTGTTTAATACAGGTACATCTTTTATTAACATAGTCCTCTATCTCCTGCTGCAGGTTGGGCCAATAGAACCTCTCTCATGCAAGATGAACTACTTTCTCTGAGCCAACATGGCCCATGTCATTGTGCAGGGTTTTGAGCACCATGGGATTCAGTTTCTCAGGAAGGACAAGCTGCCTGTGTTGTTCAGTCTGTCGATAGAGGATCCCATCATGCACCTCTAGTTTTTTCCATTCATATAGCAGTCTCTTTGTCTCTTACCTCATGTTTCTCTTTTCTTTTTTATTAGAAATCCAGTTTTGAAGTTTCAATTGGACAACTTCTTTAATGGCTGGATCTTCTTGTTGTGCGGCTCTGATGTTTTCTGGTGTGACACTGGAAATGCTATCAAGTGGCACAGCATCTGCATTCTCACCATCCAGCTGCAAAGCTGCCACTCAAGGCACATCATTCTCTTGAGCTGCTTTGCTCCCTTGCCATACTGCGGACACAACCACACTTTCTGTGTGTTCTTTGATTCTGTCCTGAAGTTTCACAGGGCACCTTGACAGCGTATCAGCATCTGCCCTGGCTGGTATTTGATATCAAAGTGGAAGTCGGCCAGTTCGCCAACCCACCTGTGTCCAACAGCATTTAGGCGCAGTACTCAGGACGTACAGTAAGGCTGTTATCTGTGTATACTGTAAATGTTGGAGCGTAGTACAAATAGTCCCTAAACTTATCACAGATAGTCCACTTGAGTGCCAAGAACTCGAGTTTACCAGAATGAAGGTGGTAATTTTTCTCAGCAGGTGTCAGAGTTCTTGAGCCATACCCAATAACACGTAGCTTGTTGTCCTGACGTTGGTATAACACTGCTCCTAAACCATCGTTGGATGCATCTGTGTGCAATACAAATGGAAGGTCAAAGTTTGGGTAGGCTAGAATAGGGGGATTAATCAGCATGTCATCTAGCTGGGCTACTACACCCCTGTGCTCAGCTGTCCACGTAATGGATGTCTTTGATGGCAACTGGCCTTTATCTCCCTTCCTAATTCTGCCTTTTCTTTTGCATGGCTGGTGGTGAGTGTTACCTTTTCCCGTGTCAGCAGGTGTTTGCAGCAGTTTAAACAGTGGCCGTGCCAACGAGAGAAGTCTTGAGTGAAGGAGCAATAATATCCAAGAAACCCCAGCAAGGACTTGACATCTCCAATTGTACGAGGCTCTTTGGCTTTCAGTGCCAGCACCGCTTCCAGGTCCTGGGGGTCGATCTTCACTCCCTCTCCAGACACCAGTCGGCCGAGGTAGCGAACCTCTCTTTTAAACAACTCGCACTTGGTGGGTCTTAGTTTAATGCCGTGTTTCCTCATGCGACTGAGGACTTGTCTGAGATGGTTTACATGATCCTCAAAGGATATTGAGTAACACAGTACGTCATCAAGATATGGAGCGCAGCACTCGTCTCTAATACCTTCCAGCACGCTCTCCATGCACCTCTGCTGCGGGTGCATTTGTCAAACCAAAAGGAATCCGTATCCATTCATATAGTCCCCACGGTGTGCTGAAGGCTGTGAGGTGTCTGGATTCCTTGCT
>NC_053166.1:124295886-124364131 GCF_016835505.1 Polypterus senegalus | reverse complement strand
TCTATCTATCTATCTATCTATCTATCTATCTATCTATCTATCTATCTATCTATCTATCTATCTATATCTATCTATCTATCTATCTATCTATCTATCTATCTATCTATCTATTTTCCTTTACACAGTGTCCAGCAGAGCACCAAGCACTATGAATTTGACATTCAAAACACTAGAAAATAATAGCAAAAAAATGTAAAAAATATTGGGTTGTTTTATTTTATGTACATACATTTTTTAATCTTTTACACTCTCCCCTGTTTTTTTTAATTTTTGAATGTCTCCTGACATTTGTCTGTACACTAAGGAATGTGAAAGAGTCTGTGTCATGTTAATATGCCTGGGTTAAGCAGTTATAGTCATAGGGGTACATTTGTGTGATGTATGGTAGTGGAACACATATAAGAAAACTTGGGAGAGGGTGGTTTGACAGAAGAGAGTTCATCCAAGCATTCCACTTCTGATAAGATGGCTGTCCTAGTGTATTATAAGTGAATATCTCTCTGCTGTCCATTGAGATCTTCTGTCTGTTTCTGTCTCAATTTGGTTTTCATCCTCTTCTGCTTCTGGGCCCTCTTGTGCTCTCTCTTCTTCATCCATTTGATGTTCATCCTCCACAACCGAATCCTCTCCCAACTGGTCCTGTGCTTGTGGTGCATTCCCCATGTAATCTTGTGTTTTAGTTTCATCATTGAACAAGGAATGAAACTCACGGGCTGTGGCTTTTAGTCTCGACTCAGTCAGAGGAGGTTGCACAGATTGGTGAGGTTCTGTCTGTTGAGGTCTCACCAACCTATAGCATGGAATCTGACTACAGAAGTTGTGGTAGTAAGTGTACTCTTCATCAGAACTGTCTGTGTTTGGTTCCTGCATGTTGGTAATAGACTGTTTCTCTCTTTTTAAGTTTTGTTTCCTTTTCTGACACTGTGCTGGGTGTGCTTCTTCCAGTGGCAGGTCATTAACTGGCAGCAGTAGATTCCTGTGAAGCACACGCAGTGTTTTGGAACCTTTCTCAAGCTGTACTTGGTAAACTGGTCCGTCATCAACTCTCTCCATAACACGGTACACTATTTGCTCCCAGTAAGCCCGCAGTTTTCCAGGTCCACCTCTCTCTGTCATGTTTTCACCAGCACTCGGTCACCTGGCTGAAGAACGGCACCCCTGACAGCTCGATCATATTGGCTTTTCCCTTTAGCTGAGGATTTCTTGCTGTTGTTTGTTGCAATTTCATATGCAGTACACATCCTCTTTGCCCAAAACGAGGGATGAAATCCTGGAAGATCTTATCCGCAGTTGTCTCCCCTGATTTGTTCCTTGTTGGGTACGCTTGAGCAAAGCATGGTGGTCGATAAGAACAAGGATGTACTCATAACCTTGACTTTGCTCAAGGTGGAGGTAGTCAATGCATATCAGCTCAAATGGACTGCTGGTGGAGATGTGTCCCAAAGGAGCTCTCTGTGGAAGATTGGGACGTTTCTGTTTAATACAGGTACATCTTTTATTAACATAGTCCTCTATCTCCTGCTGCAGGTTGGGCCAATAGAACCTCTCTCGTGCAAGATGAACTACTTTCTCTGAGCCAACATGGCCCATGTCATTGTGCAGGGTTTTGAGCACCATGGGATTCAGTTTCTCAGGAAGGACAAGCTGCCTGTGTTGTTCAGTCTGTCGATAGAGGATCCCATCATGCACCTCTAGTTTTTTCCATTCATATAGCAGTCTCTTTGTCTCTTACCTCATTTTTCTCTTTTCTTTTTTATTAGAAATCCAGTTTTGAAGTTTCAATTGGACAACTTCTTTAATGGCTGGATCTTCTTGTTGTGCGGCTCTGATGTTTTCTGGTGTGACACTGGAAATGCTATCAAGTGGCACAGCATCTGCATTCTCACCATCCAGCTGCAAAGCTGCCACTCAAGGCACATCATTCTCTTGAGCTGCTTTGCTCCCTTGCCATACTGCGGACACAACCACACTTTCTGTGTGTTCTTTGATTCTGTCCTGAAGTTTCACAGGGCACCTTGACAGCGTATCAGCATCTGCCCTGGCTGGTATTTGATATCAAAGTGGAAGTCGGCCAGTTCGCCAACCCACCTGTGTCCAACAGCATTTAGGCGTGCAGTACTCAGGACGTACAGTAAGGCTGTTATCTGTGTATACTGTAAATGTTGGAACGTAGTACAAATAGTCCCGAAACTTATCACAGGTAGTCCACTTGAGTGCCAAGAACTCGAGTTTACCAGAATGAAGGTGGTAATTTTTCTCAGCAGGTGTCAAAGTTCTTGAGCCATACCCAATAACACGTAGCTTGTTGTCCTGACGTTGGTATAACACTGCTCCTAAACCATCGTTGGATGCATCTGTGTGCAATACAAATGGAAGGTCAAAGTTTGGGTAGGCTAGAATAGGGGGATTAATCAGCATGTCATCTAGCTGGGCTACTACACCCCTGTGCTCAGCTGTCCACGTAATGGATGTCTTTGATGGCAACTGGCCTTTATCTCCCTTCCTAATTCTGCCTTTTCTTTTGCATGGCTGGTGGTGAGTGTTACCTTTTCCCGTGTCAGCAGGTGTTTGCAGCAGTTTAAACAGTGGCCATGCCAACCGAGAGAAGTCTTGGATGATGGAGCGATAATATCCAAGAAACCCCAGCAAGGACTTGACATCTCCAATTGTACGAGGCTCTTTGGCTTTCAGTGCCAGCACCGCTTCCAGGTCCTGGGGGTCGATCTTCACTCCCTCTCCAGACACCAGTCGGCCGAGGTAGCAAACCTCTCTTTTAAACAACTCGCACTTGGTGGGTCTTAGTTTAATGTCGTGTTTCCTCATGCGACTGAGGACTAGTCTGAGATGGTTTACATGATCCTCAAAGGATATTGAGTAACACAGTACATCATCAAGATATGGAGCGCAGCACTCGTCTCTAATACCTTCCAGCACGCTCTCCATGCACCTCTGCTGCGGGTGCATTTGTCAAACCAAAAGGAATCCGTATTCATTCATATAGTCCCCACGGTGTGCTGAAGGCTGTGAGGTGTCTGGATTCCTTGCTCACAAATCCTTGATGGTACGCACTTCTTTGGTCCAGTATGGAGAACCATGTACTGCCCCCCAAACTGTCAAGAAGGTCTTGGATTCGTGGTAGGGGATGACAATCTGGGATGGTCTTTCTATTCAGCCCTCGGAAATCCACGCACAGTCGTAGAGTCTGGTCCTTTTTGCGGACACACACAACTGGTGAGGAATATGGAGACACAGACTGGCAGATCCAGCCTCTGTCCAGGAGGTTCTGTACATACTCTTTGACCTCCCTATACAAAGGCCTGGGGACGGAGTTATAGCACTTTTGGACAGGGTTGTTATCCACTTCATTGATCTTAAGTTGTAAGTTGGGGATACAACTTATGTCCCCCTCTCCTCGTGAAAACACATCTGACTCCTCAAAAAGCATCTGACGCACGATATCCTCCTGCTGCTGCTGGTCAAGATGTTCTAAATCCACAGGAGGATGCCATCTTTCTTTTGTGTGTGTCTCTGTGCAGCTATTTACACTCTCACCGGTTGTGCTGGCTTGGCTGGCATGCGTGGTGCACAGGTAGGTATTAGTGTTTGACTTAACTGGTTGATGAGAAGGTGAACTCAAATTTACTGGCCTGCTGTTAATAATTGTCTCTATGCAGCCCAATAATGTTCTTGGAGGCAGAAAAATGTCATGTTTGGTAGAGTTGTGGACTGGGATTTTTACAGTTTTTGAGGCGCCTACTGGTATATCCACTAGGGCAGGGAACAGTTCTAACCCTTCTGATAAGTGACCTTTTAATGTTGGTTCAAATAACATTGTCCCTCCCTCTGGCCAAGATCTGGTAAAACACCTAACCTCACATATTTGACCACTTGAAACAGTGAGACCCCTCTTTCCTACTCTGATGTTATCGGTTAGATGATTTCCTTTGGCTGATTACAGAGACTATGGTTTCTGCTGTGTCTCTATGAAGTTTTAATGCTTCTGCCAATAGGTCACTTAAACTGACACACCCAGGATTTTCAAGGGTCTCTAAGATGATTTCCTCAATTACATTGAACCCTGCAATAGACCACTTACACAGCTCTGACTCACTAGCATGGGTACCTGTATGGCTACTTGACCATGTTTTGCACTTTTGATTTCCACCAGTATTTCAATCCACCCCTCAAGAGGTACATCAGTCCCATTAGATGCTGTGATTCTGAGTGGATCATCAGGCAAGAGATCTTCAAGTGACTTAATTGTGGCATCAGGTAAATGTTTATCTAACCAGGATTTTGCCAATATAGTTACCTGAGCGCCACTGTCCAATAACATATCTGTTTTGACACCATTAAGATAACAGGTAAGCAGGCACCTTCTGCCTATCAGCTTGGCTACACACTTTCCTCTTCTCACTTTGTGTCTTAGTGGTGGCTGGCTATTGGCTGGAGCCTTTTTCCCATAGCTGGGTACAGTGACAGGGGACTCTGGCTCTGGTGTGATCACTGCTAGTCCCTCCCCAGTGACCCTCTCATGTTTCCCGCTGGTTTATTTTTTGACAGACAGCCGACAGCTCTGTGACCTTCCTGGCCACATCTGAAGCAATGGGTGCAGTTAGCAGTCCCTTGACTTACACATAGCTTGCATTTCCCCTTTGTGCCTGACTTGGGTGGTTGCACAGTACTTAAGGAGTTGGCCTGTGTGGACTCTGGGCTACTTGCGACAGGGGTGAGAGCCTTCTCAATGGTTTTAGCTAAGGCTGAGACATGCACTGTCAGTTCCTGCAGGGCTGTGCGTTGTGCCTGTACTTCAGCCTGTGTTTGAAGAATGCTGGCCTGCACTTCAGTGGAAGACTGGTCTGCACGTGGTGTCTCCCCTTGCTGTGCGGAACTGACGGTGGCTGTTTTTGTCTTATGTGTCTGACCTACGCGTGCCTGTCTCTCAACTTCTTCAGTAACTGCCCCAGTTATTACATCTAAGATGAAATCATCAGTCACACTCATGTTTGAAATGACAGATTTCAAGTCTCGCCTTACGTAAGCATATTTCTCACTGATTCCCTGATACAACGAATGAAGGAATATTCTTTGAACCAGCTTTTCATCATATTGAAGCCCTGAATTACTCTGTTGGGAAGCGAACAATACACGCTGTTTCAGTCCCATTAAACGGTACATGAACTGTTGTGGGCTTACCTTGTCCTGTTGTTTTGCATTACTAAACTCCTGAAATAGTTCGGCACTACTCTTGTCTCTTAAGTGTGCTCTGAGCTCAGCTACAGTTAACCCATGTTTGATCATCAACATGTCTTTAAAGGTACCTGGTTTGATTATTTTTAAAACAGTTCGATTGACCTCTGCTTCTGTAAACCCCTCAGCTAGCCCTTCATCCATCTGCCTGCACAGGGTGCTATAGTTAACATCAGAGTCAGAGTCAGAAATCTGCCCACTGTGTATTTTAAATTCTCTACGAGGCAATAAGGCAGCAACATCTGACAACTTAATCACATCAGTTACCTGGTTGGCTACAACAGATGATCTGTCTGCCCTAAGCATTCACTATTGAAGGAGTTGCTGATGATTCGGCCTCTGCCAATAACGTACATTCCACATCTACAGCCTCTGGAGGTCGTTGCAGTTCTGTGATGAGGTCATTGAAGGCTAACAGGCGGCTCATGCCTTGGACCTCTTCACTTTCCAGCTTGTTACTTTTCAAAAATTCCACAATGAAGTCGTAGAGTTCCACCTCCCCTGGCAAGTCTTCCCATACCTCATTTTTGATCGATGCTGCAAGTTTGTGGAGCACATCTGTTTTGGCAGAGTTGATTTGCTGATGAAGCTGCCTCTGGATCCCACGTTGTAATCCTAATACAGCAGACATCTCCTCACCACTGGAATCTGTGGTGTAACATGTTAGCCCAGGAACTTGAAGTCAGGTTCAGTTATTCGTGATTAACTCCCCTTAGGAAATGGAGCTAATCCTGGACGAGCCCCCAAAATTGTTACCCTTCCTGGCCTGGTGGGTGTCAGGGAGAAGTGTATTCCCAAACCCTGTAGTTACAAACAAAGAGGCACAAACTTTAGCGTGCGTTCCGCTTGGCTGCAGGATTTCATCTGCCGTGCTTGCCTCTGTGGTGTTTTAGGGTTCCTCCCTAGCGACAGTGCCATCTAGTGAACTGTTTGGGTATTTTACTTGACACAGTGTTCAGCAGAGCACCAAGCACTATGAATGTGACATTCAAAACACTAGAAAATATTAGAAAAAAAAATTAAAAAAAATATTGGGGTGTTTTATTTTATGTACATACATTTTTTAACCTTTTACACTTTGTCTTTGTCTGTTCTAATTCTCCACATTCCCAGACACACAGTAAAGGCTGACTAGTGAATCAAAATCATCTCAGAGTGAGATCTTTCTTGATTGAGCCCCAGTACAGAACTTTCACCCTCCATACTACTACATACTGTAACTCTCCTCAGCCATAATCAAAGGGCATCCATAACACAAGATGGCTCCTCTTGGCTATAACCACACCAGTGTATCAGCTAGTCCACTCTGGAACCTCTAACCGTATAATCCAAACCTCTCTGTACTCCATATTCTTGATGCTCCACATCTCCACCATAGATGAAGGTTTAAAAGCAACAAGAAAGTAACAAAAGTGAAGTGACTCAAGTCCTGACACAGGAAACAAGGCATGAGCTTGAAAACAACTGAGAAAAGACAGAATATACAGTGGTGTGAAAAACTATTTGTCCCCTTCCTGATTTCTTATTCTTTTGCATGTTTGTCACACAAAATGTTTCTGATCATCAAACACATTTAACCATTAGTCAAATATAACACAAGTAAACACAAAATGCTGTTTTTAAATGATGTTTTTTATTATTTAGGGAGAAAAAAAAATCCAAACCTACATGGCCCTGTGTGAAAAAGTATTTGCCCCCTGAACCTAATAACTGGTTGGGCCACCCTTAGCAGCAATAACTGCAATCAAGCGTCTGTGATAACTTGCAATGAGTCTTTTACAGCGCTCTGGAGGAATTTTGGCCCACTCATCTTTGCAGAATTGTTGTAATTCAGCTTTATTTGAGGGTTTTCTAGCATGAACCGCCTTTTTAAGGTCATGCCATAGCATCTCAATTGGATTCAGGTCAGGACTTTGACTAGGCCACTCCAAAGTCTTCATTTTGTTTTTCTTCAGCCATTCAGAGGTGGATTTGCTGGTGTGTTTTGGGTCATTGTCCTGTTGCAGCACCCAAAATCGCTTCAGCTTGAGTTGACGAACAGATGGCCGGACATTCTCCTTCTGGATTTTTTGGTAGACAGTAGAATTCATGGTTCTATCTATCACAGCAAGCCTTCCAGGTCCTGAAGCAGCAAAACAACCCCAGACCATCACACTACCACCACCATATTTTACTGTTGGTATGATGTTCTTTTTCTGAAATGCTGTGTTCCTTTTACGCCAGATGTAACGGGACATTTGCCTTCCAAAAGTTCAACTTTTGTCTCATCAGTCCACAAGGTATTTTCCCAAAAGTCTTGGCAATCATTAAGATGTTTCTTAGCAAAATTGAGACGAGCCCTAATGTTCTTTTTGCTTAACAGTGGTTTGCGTCTTGGAAATCTGCCATGCAGGCCGTTTTTGCCCAGTCTCTTTCTTATGGTGGAGTCGTGAACACTGACCTTAATTGAGGCAAGTGAGGCCTGCAGTTCTTTAGACGTTGTCCTGGGGTCTTTTGTGACCTCTCGGATGAGTCGTCTCTGCGCTCTTGGGGTAATTTTGGTCGGCCGGCCACTCCTGGGAAGGTTCACCACTGTTCCATGTTTTTCCCATTTGTGGATAATGGCTCTCACTGTGGTTCGCTGGAGTCCCAAAGCTTTAGAAATGGCTTTATAACCTTTACCAGACTGATAGATCTCAATGACTTCTGTTCTCATTTGTTCCTGAATTTCTTTGGATCTTGGCATGATGTCTAGCTTTTGAGGTGCTTTTGGTCTACTTCTCTGTGACAGGCAGCTCCTATTTAAGTGATTTCTTGATTGAAACAGGTATGGCAGTAATCAGGCCTGGGGGTGGCTACGGAAATTGAACTCAGGTGTGATACACCACAGTTAGGTTATTTTTTAACAAGGGGCAATTACTTTTTCACACAGGGCCATGTAGGTTTGGATTTTTTTTCTCCCTAAATAATAAAAACCATAATTTAAAAACTGCATTTTGTGTTTACTTGTGTTATATTTGACTAATGGTTAAATGTGTTTGATGATCAGAAACATTTTGTGTGACAAACATGCAAAAGAATAAGAAATCAGGAAGGGGGCAAATAGTTTTTCACACCACTGTATGTGACTGGTGTAACACATTTAAGAACAGAATATTGACTGATAAAGCTGGGACCACATATGCAGGATGGAACTCTCCAACAGATATTTTGAAGCCATGAGCCAGACATTCTAGCCAATCTGAATACTGAGATGAAGACGTCTTCTCTTATCATCATATTTTTATCAGAGGTTTCCCTCCAGTGACTTCAAGTTCTAGATGGACCAAAGTATGGGAGAATGGAAGGGCCTCACAAATTCTGACAGACAGGAACTCAGTGGTATCACACCAAATTATTGGTGGTTTAAAACTATATTGACTCTACAATGGTGATAACATCAGGGAGGAGTTAAATAAGATGTTTCTATAAAATTCTGAAAGAGGAATCACCTCCATTAAATTAGGCTGAAAATAGCTTAGAATGCCGAACAGAAACTCTCCCTGGTGCTGATCAACTCTTTCTGATAATCCATTAAACTCCGGGTGATGACTACACCCACCTTGTTACAAAACACCTTGTAGAATGAAGACATTAAATGGGGATCCCCATTAGAAAGAAGAGACATAGGAATATTGTGTAATTTAAGGTAATTTTAATTAAAAATTTCCACCAATTGCTTTATAAAAGAGGAAGGGCAGAGAAGAATAAAATGAAAACTCTTTGAAAACAATCCACAATGATAAAATCAAAGTATTAGCCTTAAAGACTAGCAAGTCAGTTAATGAAATCTACCATAATATCCTCCCAAGTCATATAGTAGGGGCAAGGAGGGGCAAAAAATATTTACAATGACAACAAGTGCCACATACCCTCAAGGAGAATGTCTAAGTGGCAAATCTGAAAAGATGGATCAATCACAAACTGAATACACGTCGTAAAGCAACATTGAGTTCATGCAGTATGTGCTCTGATACGTGGAGTGTGTTTCTGAAGCCAAGGAAAACGAATATAATTGAGATCTCACAACAGGCAGGCAGTGTGGCGTAGCGGTCAAGGCACTGATTTCAAACCCTGAGGTTGTGACTTCAAATCCTACTGCTGACACCGTGTGACCCTGAGCAAGTCACCTCACCTGCCAATGCAAAGCTCCAATGGGAAAACCTGAAGAAGCGTAACCAGCCGTATCTCAGTTTGTGAAGTTGCTTTGGAGTCAACTAAATGTAAATGTAAGGTAATGGAGGTCCTGACAGTCAGCTAATCTGCGAACAACATTCAGTGGCAGGTTTGAAATTTATAAAATTTCCAGCAGCATCTGAATTAACAGACACCCAAGAATCTCACAGGATAGGAGGGCATGTTGGATTTTAAAAATATGCAGCAGTCAAGATGTGATCAAAACCAGAAATGAGTTGAATACTTCGTCTGCTATGAATGACTGTGTTAAATTATTTTAATTTTCTATGTTTTATGGTGTGTTTAACCTAATCAGTATTTAACGTGTGTGCATTTTGTAATTTTAAAGTCTGAAACTGTATTTTACCTGCAAACCCTTAACAGCACTCGGAGTCAGTGCTCAGTGAAGTGAACAACACAAAAATAAATTGAATTTCATGGAATTGAATTCAATTGGGGTAGCACGATGGCACAGTGATAGCGCTGCTGCCTCGCAGTAAGGAGCTTCCCAGATCCTGCATGACTTTCCTCCCTGTGTGGAGTTTGCATGTCCTCCCTGTGTCTGTGTGGGTTTCCTCCGGGCGCTCCGGTTTCCTCCCACAGTCCAAAGACATGCAGGTTAGCTGGATTGGCAATTCTAAAGGTGGCTCGGGTATCTGATCAGGATGCCTCCTGGACTCCTCCCTGGTGAGGTGTTAAGAGCATGTCCAACTGGCAGGAGGCCCTGGGGAAGACCCAGGACACACTGGAGGGACTATGTCTCCCAGCTGGCCTGGAAACGCCTTGGGATTCTCCCAGAAGAGCTGGAAGAAGTGGCCTGGGAGAGGGAAGTCTGGGCCTCTCTACTTAAGCTGCTGCCCCCGCGACCCGACCCCGGATAAGCGGAAGAGGATAGATGGATGGATGGATGGATGGCAGTTCTAAATTGGCCCTAGTGTGTGCTTGGTGTGTGGGTGTGTTTGTGTCTGTCCTGCGGTGGGTTGGCACCCTGCCCGGGATTAGTTCATGCATTGTGCCCTGTGTTGCTTGGGACTGGCTCCAGCAGACCCCTGTGACCCTGTGTTCGGATTAAGCGGTTTGGAAAATTGATGGACGGATGAGTTCAATTGAAACAACTCACCGAAATAGCATATAACCTTTTTAATTGTTGATATCTACATGTGCACTTACTACACGATTACTCTACACCTATGTGACCAGACCAAGAATAAGTTACGCTGTCCATCTGCACATCATCAGTAGGGACTAATGGAGGCCATCAACACCCCTGTGATGTGGAGATATGAAATACAACGAAAAGAAAAGAAGACCAAAATGGGCGAACTGGAAGAGCCTTAGATGTTTAAAGAGTGAAAAGAACTGAACTAAGGAGATAATAAAACATGAAAGAAGAGACAGAAGACATTAAATGAAGTTAAGGGTGAGAAAGGGAAGATAGTATAAAAAAAAGAACATTAACATGAAACTGAAAAAAGATGTCAATAGTAAAAGGAAAAACAGCCAAAAAGATATGGAAGGATCTCCTCAGCCAGTGCATCTCTAGGATTGTGTCAGAGGAGTCCGTCACTCTTTATAGTCTGCTCAAACTCGACTGATCAGTAAGCCAACATACCTTATAGCCTCCAAAAGACTGCTGAGTACACATCGACGAAGACCTTGGAAAGCCTCTCTGTGCTCTGGAATGGTGACTTTGTCCTGCTGACATTGACTCAGGAAAGTTAAGTCAAAGAAGTGATGTTCATCAAATTCTGGGCTAGGCACCATGTTTGGAAAGGGTGCAAATAAAGAAATGAGGTGTGGCAGGCTGTTGTCTCCTTTCACTCTTTTGTACATACAAAGCAAATTACACATCCACCAAAATGTAACGTGATTGAAGCCATCTAGAAAACTAGAAGGAAAATAAAATTAGGAGACAAACACAGCATTTCTGTCTACAGTAGTTTTATACACAAAAGGGAGATCAAAGTGCTTTACAAACAGTAAAACAAGGAATTATAATAACAAAGAAAAATAATCATAATAAATAAAAAAGAAATAAAGTAAAAGTCCATTAAAATTACACATACCTTATAGAATAGAATAGATTATAACTTATTTTTGTGATGTGCTCTTTGACTGAAGTCATTTCCATTTTGTAGGTTGTGAGGTGTTAGACAGAACTGTAGAACATGAGAACAATCAGACGAGAACTGGCCATTCAGCCAACAAAGCTCACCAGTCCTGTCCACTTCATTCTTTTAAAATAACATCAAGTCGAGTTGTGAAAGTCCCTAAAGTCCTCCTGTCTACTACATGACTTGTTCTCTTATTCTATGTGTCTGTAGTTCTCTGTGTAAAGAAAAACTTCCTAATGTTTTTCAGAAATTTCCCCAGCACAAGTATCCATCTGTGTCCCCGTGATCTTCATGAACATATTTTAAAGTCAGCATCTTGATCCACTGCACTAATTCTCTTCATAATTTTATGCGATCAGGTAATTTTACTTCACTCAGGTCACCTCTTAATCTTCTTTTGCTTAAACTGTAAAGGCTCAGCTCTTTGAATCTTTCCTCATAACTCATCCCCTGTAGCTCTGAATCAGCCCAGTCACTCTTCTCTGGACCTTCTCTAGTGCTGCTATGTCCTTTTTGTAGCCTGGAGACCTCTGGGTGCTCCGGTTTCCTCCCACAGTCCAAAGACATGCAGGTTAGGTGTGTTGGTGATCCTAAATTGGCCCTTGTGTGTGCTTGGTGTGTGTGTGTGTGTGTGTGTGTGTGTGCCCTGTGGTGGGCTGGGATTCGCTCCAGCAGACCCTCGTGACCCTGTGTTAGGATACAGCGAGTTGAAAAATGACTGACTGACATTTAAAAGTATGAATGTATGACCAAACTTAGAGAGAAAGGAAACAAGACAAGTGAGCCTAAAACAGAACTTACTTTAAAGTAGAAACTTTCTTTTCTTAAATATCATTTCTCTATTTTTGTGTGAATTAGTTCGCTTTCAAATTTTACTGAAACTTTTAAAACAAAGATCATTGGTCTGTGCAATTATTTGAAACCACGTCACACTAATGCCAGAGCTGTACTATGAAGCAAACTTAAATCTGCAGAACTTTGGTAATTTGGTAAAAATGTAAGTACAAGATGTGCTCTCAATTTCCAGACCTCCTTGCACTTTGTATTCAAATCTCACATTTTTCCTTCCTATGTGTAATACTTTACATTTACTGACATTAAATCTGCCCAAGCCTGTCATCTGTCCAAGTCCCTCTGTGATGATTCAACTGATTTCTGATTACCTGACAATCCACCTGACTTGATATCATCTACAAACGTAGCCAGCCTGATACTTACAGTATATTCCTATCTAAATCATTTATAAATATTAAATATATCAGCGGCCCCCGCACTGCCCCCTGCTGGTCACCACTCTTAACATTGGCCAGTTCTGAGGAGGTTCCTCTCACCATCACCCTCTGCTTCCTGTGCCTGAGCCAATTCTGCCCCATCTACACCACACACCCTGACTTTTAAAATGGTGTGACCTGCTGGCGTTGAGGCAAATGTTCACTCAGGGCCTCAAGGCTGGGAATGGAAAGGAGGGATGGATGTCATTTAAATCTTGGAGGACAAAATTTTATTAACTGAAAAGTATTACTGATTGATGTCAAGTATTCAGTGTTGAAAAACATCGTAACATTCAACTAAACACACTCACTGATGCCAATCAATCCAAAAGTACAGAGTGTGAAGGATATTTCAGACATGAGTGCAAATGGTTGGTGCTCCAATACAGCGAAGCACTTTTTAATAATATTCAAAGAAAAATAAAGAAACAGAAACCCACCGTCCATCTGGACCCACCTCTTCCTACCAGAGAAACATACAACTGGATGCTTGGCCATTCTGAAGTCAGTTCACTGTGGAAGTCCAGTCTGAAAAGCCATTCTTTTACTAGTGCTGTTTGGTTTTTTGCTTTTCAGTTATATAGAGTTACTGGGTGGTGCTCAGCTGTTTAACGTGGTCTGTCTAATCTCTTACACTTTCATATTATTTATGTTAATAATGTAGTTATCTTATGTTTAAGCATCATTTACTAGGTCCCTAAGTGTTGAGGCCTCCTGCCTATCAGCCTACAACCCTTTTAAGGTGGGAGCTGCCCACAGTCCTTTGCGGTTCATTCAAATGCACTCGTATTTTGCTGTGGTGTGCTGTGGTGTGTTCTCTTGAGTTCATTCTGTGTTTTTAATTTTCTGGATTTTTGAACATGTGATCTGTTTTTTGACCTCACCTTTTGGATTTTATTTGGGGACTGCATTTACCTTTTGCGATTGTGTATATTGCCATTTTGACTTATACTCTCCTGATCTTGTTTTGTTTTTGTGGATAATATAACTTTTTATTTATAAAGATTCAGCTTTTCTCTTGTGTAACTAGACGGGTTTTTGACATTTATCTGAATATTTACAGAATATTTTGTTACTTTGTGCTTGGAAACTCTCAAGTTCATAACAGTCAGGCTGTCCACAAGTGAGAAGAAACAGATGCACAAAATGACACCGCAAATTAAAAGGAAGAACAGAAACAAGAACATTAACTCGACAATACATTTCTGTCAGATTATTTACCGTATAGAAGATATCCAATCCAGACAGTCTGACAAGAAGTGAACAAATCCTTCATTTATGTAATCGTACACATTAATGTTATCCACTCTGATGTCAGCTTTACTTGAGAAGCTTTTTATAGAGCAGCTCATTGTCTTCAGTGTCTCTTCTGTCCAGTTTGGGTTCACATGGACTTCATTGTTTGTGAGTCTCAAAGATTCATTGAACTCGTTCAGGTCCCCACAGTCCACCATACATTTATAATACCAAGTGTATCTTCTCTGTCCCACTCTGTAAAGATATGAAGACATTGCAGACATTCTGTTAGTTCCTACTAAATAACATCTCTGTAAAAACATCAGCACTTGTCACACTGAGCCGTTGAAGTTTCCTTTTATAAAAGCACATCACTGAGGTTTAAATATCTTATTTTACAAATGGCCAGATGAGCAACACCAAGTAAAATGAACACTACAATAATTGAAACCTGCAAACTGTGACAAGTTTAAAAATAATCTTCTGCAAACATTAATGTTACTCTGATTTTTTTGCATTTGAAACAGTAAATAAAGGGGAAATAAGGAGGACATGTGACATTTAGGGACTACACTGACAAAGCACCAGAAGAACACAGAATGATGCTTCTCCAACTTTTAACAGACATGGAGAGAATTTGAAGAGGAAAGTCTGCCGAGATGCTGTTCCCAGTCTTCTGGTGTTCACTCACTAATGATTGACTGCAGTTTTCTCTTTCCATTGGTCCATTTCTAAATCCTCTTCTCTGCCTTTCAGACTATAAACCTGAACCTGTCTCAAAATGGCTGACCCCAAGATAAAGAGAGTTATCACTGAGAGGTGTAAAATGGTGTGAAAACACATCTACTATGTGGGGCTATGGCACCAGTCCAGGAAATGGATTTGAATTCAGCTACATGTAACTGTGACCAGAGAAGGACAACTGAAAAGTGAGGTGTTTATTGTAGGGGCTCAGAACATATGAGGGTCTTAGAACGTCAGCTCTTTGAAAGCTAGAAAGCCCCCCCTACATAAAGGTTGGTGTGGTGGGTAACTGTAGTCAGACCCTTTTGAACAGCAGATTAATTGTTCATGTAAGAATTGCTACAGCGGATTGTGATGATTCAGATGTGTATGGCAGATACTTGAACCTTTACAGCCAACAGATCACCAGTACAAGGCGACCAAAGGCGTGAAAGACTTGACAAGCCAAACAGGAGGGAGTGCAGGGTATGCTGGGAAAGCTGAAAGGGAAAGCAGGCCACAGAGTATTGTGTGCAGTTAGAAGTGCAGCTTTGGATTTCCATTGGAAAGCAACCTTGACTTTGTGATAATAAATTAATAACACTCTGTGTGTTTAAAGGACCTGCAAGCTCTGCTAATGAGATGGAAAGAACACAGCCAGGTGCTCACTTTGTTGAGAATGAATTATTGTTATCAAAGCTTTCATTCTAATAAATGTCTACCTGCATATCATCTTGTGTGAAATGTAATTAATTTTACTGTTGTTTTGTTTTGAGTTGAATACAAATGCCATTTTTTTCCTAATATGAGCTGCCATTTGGTGACACCAATTTCATGATGTGATGATCTATCATTAGGCGGTGGGTCACTTGAAGTGGCACATCATGACATAATTGGCACAATGACTTAGATGTTGGTGTAAACCTTTGTCCAAGACTGCAGATGCATTTGTGTAGAGTTTGGACATATTGCTGCTGACTGTAAGCACAACGCAGAACATTCTGTAAAATCAGCAAATCTTATCATTGGTGAGGTGGAGGTTTGTAGTCCAACACTGTTGAAGAATTCACTGAGCACTCTGGTGCAAAGTTTAATAAAAATACACAAGAATTAATGGACTCTGCACATTCAGAATATTTTAGAAGTTCATCACTAGTGATTAAACTAAATTATATCTGCAGACCCTTAAAACTAAAGCTGATGGTGCTATCAATCAGACCCCTGGTTTTTAGGGTCACCGCCTCTCCACTCCGCTGAAAGTCTGTCTGCTGCACAGAGAAGTCGCTACCTTTGATGTCATCCGGTGCTCATTAGCTCAAAAATAAAACAGTAAAGATCAACAATTTTGTAATTTCAAACCCTAATATGTTCATAATGCTGATGTAATGGACCTTGTAGTTATGTCTTTATTTTTGGTATAATGTTAATTTATTAACGAGTATTTCATTTAACATCTCCCTGTGTTTTTTTTCACTGTGCCATGGCTGTTACCATAATGTGTTGTCCTCGCTGTAACGTGATACCATCTACAATTCTGATTCCATTGTGAGACTGATGAGTGTTTTGAACATGTTCAGATCTCGCAGCTGAAATATTAATTCTTACCTCATATTGAGGATTTTAATACTCAAAGAATCAACTTTGACAATCAGAATATTGTTTAGAGCTTCAGTTTAGATGTGATGTATTCTTTACCATCTTTTTCTGGGCCATTTTCTGATTGAGAATTGCGCTGCTGATTGGTGGGTTACAGTGTTTGTTCCCAAGGGGATTTACTGTGAAGCTGCAGGGTTACGTCACCTGTGATGTCATCAATGCGCAGGTACAAAGATCACCCTAAAATACTCACCAGTACAACTACTTACTTTGAACTTCAATTACTAGTATTTTGTAACAAAGCTCTGCCCTTGACTATGACTTTTGGTTTACGATTTGACTTTCATGTTTCTGTCTTGATGCCTTTTGGTTTTTAACCTTTGCTTTTTTCTTTGACTCGGTCCTTTCTCCTGACTCTCATTCTTTAATTATTTAAACTGATTACCGTTTTACAGTCAGTTCCATTACAAGACCAGTTAGAAAATGTCTGCAAAAAGACAAAAGAGTGAACATCCTCTTCATCAGTTAATTTTGGAGTTTAACAAACTGGTTGATCAATGCAGGGGGCAGTGAAAATAAAAATCGAGTAGGCCTCAGTCTTGTCAGGTAGCCTGAGATTCTTTGCATTTTCTGGTGTCTTAAGGTAATACAATCAGCTTTTAAATCAGTGTTGCTTGACTTTCGATCTTCATGCTTCTCATAAGATCAAAGTAGCTTTTATTATCTCCTATTTGGATGATAAGCCCTTAGAACGGGCGTCATATTCAGTTAGGATACAAATCACCTGAGTGGAGAAACAGCCCTACAGCCTGATGCTGCCACCACCGTACTTCACAGCTGTAATGGTGTTGTGCAAGTGAAGAGCAGGGTCTGGTGTCCTAGTAATGTGATGCTTAGCACTGAGGACAAGGACGTCAATCTTTGTTTCATCAGACCAGAGAATTTGTCTCCTCACAGTTTGAGAGTCCTTTGGGTGCTTTTTGTCAAACTCTAAGCGGCCTTTTGTGTGTTTTTTACTGAGAAGAGGCTTTTACTTGGCCACTCTGACATAAAGCCCAGATCAGCACAGTGTTACATTGACATGTTGTTCTTCTGGAAGTTTCTCCCATCTGCACACAGGTTCTCTTGACCTCAGGCAGAGTGACCATCAGCTTTTTTTGGTCATCTCTCTTAACCAGGCCATTGTCCACCAATTCTTCAGTTTGAATCTCAGCTCTAGGAAGAGTCCTGGTTGTTCCAAACTTTTGCCCTTTAAGAATGCACTATAGTGGTATTGCCATGTAAATGGAGTTAGGCCCGTTTCACGGTTTGTAAATACATGGCAGAGAACAACACAGCTTAGTAAAACAGGAACACAAGATGACTGGATATGCAATGTATTTTTCTGTTCTAATTCTCCACCTTCTCAGAGACGCACAGTACAGGCTGACTGGTGAATCCAAATGATCTCAGAGTGAGAACTTCCATGATTGAGCCCCAGCATAGAACTGTCACCTTCCATACTACTACATACTGTAACTCTCCTCTTTTGATGGAAAGCAACTGTGGAAATCAGCCAGTAATCAAAGGGCATCCATAACACAAGATGGCTCCTCTTGGCTATAACCATACCAGTGTATCAGCTAGTCCACTCAGGAACATCTAACCGTATAATCCAAACCTCTCTGTACTCCATATTCTTGATGCCCTACATCTCCACCATAGATGGAGGTTTAACAGCAAAAAGAAAGTAACAAAAGTGAACGGACTCAAGAACTGACACAGGAAACAAGGCATGAGTTTGAAAACAACTGAGAAAAGCCAGAATATATGTGACTGGTGTAACACATTTAAGAATGGAATATGGCCTGATAAAGCTGGGACCACATATGTAGGATGGAACTCTCCAACAGATATTTTGAAGCCATGAGCCAGACATTCTATCCAATCTGAATATTGGGAGGAGGAGATCTTCTTGTATTATCATATTTTTTTATCAGAGGTTCCCACCAGCGACTTTGAGTTCTATTTTGCCCAAAGTATGGGAGAATGGAAGGGCCTCACAAATTCTGACAGACAAGGACTCAAAGGTATCACACCAAATGATTGGTGATTTAAAACTACATTGACTCTCAAATGGTGATAAAATCAGGGAGGAGTTAAAAAGATCTAGAAAAGTTTCTAGAAAATTCTAAAAGAGGAATCATCTCCATCAAGTTAGGCTGAAAATAGCTTAGAATGCCGAACAGAAACTCTCCCTGGTCCTGATCAAATCTTTCTGATAATCCATTAAACTCCGGGTGAAGACTGCAGGTGACTTTAACTTGGATACCCATCTTGTTACAAAACACCTTGTAGAATGAAGACATTAAATGGGGACCCCATTAGAAAGAAGAGGCAGGTCATTTATTGAAATCCACCATTATATCCTCCCAAGTCATATGTCGGGGGCGAGGAGGGGCAAAAAATATTTAAAATGACAACAAGTGCGACATACCCTCACAGAGAATTTTACATTTTTAGCCAAATTCAGCCACCTGAAGTATTGTTGTATAAACTGCAAAGTCTTAAAAATATCAGGGTGACCCCAAAAGGGTGATGAAGGACTCCACCTGAAACTGTACAAAGTACCAATTCAGGAACAAATGACTCAGATATCTCAGGAGGCGGCGGAGAATTGGACCACGATGAGTGAAGGGACTTCCCCAAATATTGTAGCAATTCTATGACTGTTGCTTCTAAAAATGTTGAGGGTGGACTAATAGGTTTGGTTTCAAATATCACCACTTCAGGCATGTTCAGTCTAGAAACTGCATCTGCTTTCACACCATCAACAAGGTGATAAAAAACTAAAAAGTTAAACTGACTGAGCCCACCATTCTGGTCTCTCATTATGTCACTTTGCAGATTTAAGGTAAGTAATATTCCTGTGGATTAGAAAAATAAAAAAACTCAGGAGTTATACATTCCAGCCAATTCTTCTAAAGCTAATTTAATAGCAAACATTTCACGATCATCCACATCATAGTTCTGCTCAGAAGCATATTGTGTCTTCAAAAAATAAGCACATGGATGTACTTTGCTCGTATCCAGCAAGTGCCGAGATAACACAGCTGCCATACTGACACTAAACACATCGACCTCCACTGAAATGGTGAGGGGGTCTCAAAATGGCGTCAGACATGAATCAAGTCTTTAGATTATCAAACACCTGCTGGGCTTCACAAGTTCAATAACATTTCTTAGTACTCTCTTAGTGAGTGTAGTAATAGGTGAAGCCAAGAAAGAAAATTCTTTATAAAGCAACAGTAGAAATTTGCAAACCTAACAAAACTTTTTGGATGTTTTATACTTTAAGGTTTTTCCTGGTTCAAACTTGTAGAGACTTTGTCTGTGTCTATTTCAATACAAGAATGGCTGATGTGATAACCCACCAACAGTGCTGAAGTCTGCTGAAGCTCATATTTGTCAAAATTAGCAAACAAGTTATTTTCACAAAGACATGAGAAAGCCTCCTTTACATGAGCTATGAGGGATATGGAATCTTGTAAAAAGACTGAGATATCACTGATATAAATCAACTGAATGACCTAAAAGATCACACAAAATATCCTTAAGAAATGATAGAAATAGTGCAAGCGCATGAGCCAAACCTCATGACATGACTAAATATATATAGTGGCCTGATGATGTGTTGAACGCAGACTTCCACATGTCCGCTTTTGGTCAGGAAAGGGAGAGATCAGAGGAAGAGCTCAATATTCTTTACTGTAATTTTATTAAGTTCCTGAAAATCAATACAAGGGTGAAGTTACTCATCTTTAAAATCATTGATAAAAAAATAATCCAACCCCATCAGGATTGACAGATGGCCAAATAAAACCATTATGTAAGTTTCCACCAGTATAAGCCTTGATAGCCTTCAGCTCAGAACAAGACAGGAGATAACAGTGACGCTTATGCAAGGAGGCTTCAGAACGTAACTCAGTCGATCATATGGGCGATGGGGTGGGATCTGCAGGGACCCCTGTTTGGAATTACATCTGAAATGTCAGAATAGATCTCAAGGAGAGTGTCTAAGTGGGAAATCTGAAAAGGTGGGTCAATCACAAACTGAATACACGACGTAAAGCAACATGGACTCCATGCAATATGTGCTCTGATACGTGGAGTGTGTTTCTGAAGCCAAGGAAAACGAATATAATTGAGATCTCATAACAGGCAGGCAGTGTGGCGTAGCGGTCAAGGCTCTGATTTCAAACCCTGAGGTTGTGTCTTCAGATCCTACTGCTGACACCGTGTGACCCTGAGCAAGTCACCTCACCTGCCAATGCAACAATAGGAAAACCAAAAGAAGAGTAACCAGCTGTATCTCAGGTATTGTAAGTTGCTTTGGAGTCAACTAAATGTAAATGTAAGGTAATGGAGGTCCTGACAGTCAGCTAATCTCCAGACAACATTCAGTGGCAAGTTTGAAATTTATAAAATTTCCAGCAGCATCTGAATTAACAGACAGTCAAGAATTTCACAGGATAGGAGGACATGTTGGATTTTAAAAATATCCTGCGGTCAAGATGTGATCAAAACCAGAAATGAGTTGAATACTGTCACTGTGTCAGACTTTGTCTGTTATGAATGACTGTGTTAAATTATTTTAATTACCTATGTTTTATGGTGTCAATGTCAATGTCAATTTATTTATATAGCACATTTAAAACAACATAGTAATGCTGCGGCCAAAGTGCTTTACATTAAAAGAATAAAAGAGAAAACCTAATCAGTATTTAACGTGTGTGTATTTTGTAATTTTAAAGTCTGTAATTGTGTTTTACCTGCAAACCCTTGACAGCATTCTGAGTCTGTGCTCAGTGAAGAGTACGACACAAAAGTAAATTGAATTTCATGGAATTGAATTCAATTGAAACATCTCACCCAAATAGCAGAGAAAACATTTTAATTGTTGATATCCACATGTGCACTTACTACACGATTACTCTACACCTATGTGACCAGACCAAGAATAAGTCACGCTGGCCATCTACACGTCATCAGTGGGGACCAATGGAGGCCATCAACACCGCTGTGATGTTGAGATATGAAATACAACAAAAAGAAAAGAAGACCAAAATGGGAGAACTGGAAGAGCCTTGGATGTTTTTACCATCTTCATAAAGATTGAAAATGACTGAAGAGATAATAAAACATCAGAGAAGAGACAGAAGACATTAAATGAAGATAAAGGTGAGAAAGGGAAAACAATAAAAGAAAAAAACAACATGAAAATGAAAAAAAGGAATAGTAAAAGGAAAAACATCCAAAAAGATATGGAAGGATCTCCTCAGTCAGTGCATCTCTAGGATTGTGTCAGAGGAGTCCATCACTCTTTATAGTCTGCTCAAACTCGACTGATCAGTAAGCCAACATACCTTACAGACTCCAAAAAACTGCTGAGTACACATCGCCGAAGATCTTGGAAAGCTTCTCTGTGCTGTGGAATGGTGACTTTGTCCTGCTGACATTGACTCAGGAAAGTGAAGTCGAAGAAGTCATCTTCATCACCTTTTAAAGCAGGCACCATGTTTGGAAAGGGTGCAAATAAAGAAATGAGGTGTGGAAGGCTGTTGTCTCCTTTCACTCTTTTGTACTCACAAACCAAATAACACATCCACCAAAATGTAAATCCATTGAAGCCATCTATAAAACTAGAAGGAAAATAAAATTAGGAGTCAAACACAGCATTTCTGTCTACAGCAGTTTTATACACAAAAGGGAGATCAAAGTGCTTTACAAACAGTAAAACAAGGAATTATAATAACAAAGAAAAATAATCATAATAAATAAAAATGAAATAAAGTAAAAGTCCATTAAAATTACACATACCTTATAGAATAGAATAGATTATAACTTATTTTTGTGAAGTGCTCTTTGACTGAAGTCATTTCCATTTTGTAGGTTGTGAGGTGTTAGAACTGCAGAACATGAGAACAATCAGACGAGAACTGGCCATTCAGACCAACAAAGCTCGCCAGTCCTGTCCACTTCATTCTTCTAAAATAACATCAAGTCGAGTTGTGAAAGTCCCTAAAGTCCTCCTGTCTGCCACATGACTTCTTCTCTTATATTCTAAGTGTCTGTCGTTCTCTGTGTAAAGAAAAACTTCCTAATGTTTTTCAGAAATTTCCCCTTCACAAGTTTCCAACTGTGTCCCGTGATGTTCATGAACTTATTTTAAAGTCACCGTCTCGATCCACTGCACTAATTCTCTTCATAATTTTATGCGATCAGGTAATTTTACTTCACTCAGGTCACCTCTTAATCTTCTTTTGCTTAAACTGTAAAGGCTCAGCTCTTTGAATCTTTCCTCATAACTCATCCCCTGTAGCTCTGAATCAGCCCAGTCGCTCTTCTCTGGACCTTCTCTAGTGCTGCTATGTCCTTATTGTAGCCTGGAGACCTCTGGGTGCTCGGTTTCCTCCCACAGTCCAAAGACATGCAGGTTAGGTGTGTTGGTGATCCTAAATTGTCCCTAGTGTGTACTTGGTGTGTGTGTGTGTGTGTGTGCCCTGTGGTGGGCTGGCACACTGCCTGGGATTTGTTCCTGCCTTGTGCCCTGTGTTGTCTGGGATTGGCTCCAGCAGACCCCCGTGACCCTGTGTTAGGATATAGCCAGTTGGACAATGACTGACTGACATTTAAAAGTATGAATTTATGACCAAACTTAGAGAGAAAGGAAACAAGACAAGTGAGCCTAAAACAGAACTTTCTTTAAGTAGAAACTTTCTTTTCTTAAATATCATTTCTCTATTTTTGTGTGAATTATTTTGCTTTCAAATTTTACTGAAACTTTTAAAACAAAGATCATTGGTCTGTGCAATTATTTGAAAACGTGTCACACTAATGGCAGAGCTGTACTATGAAGCAAACTTAAATCTGCAGAACTTTGGTAATTTGGTAAAAACGTAACTAAAAGATGTGCTCTCAATTTCCAGACCTCCTTCCACTTTGTATAAAAACCTAACATTTTTACTTGAAGTTTAAGGGTCTTGCTCAAGGGCCCAGCAGAGTAGGATCTCTTTTGGCAGTGACAGGGATTTGAACCGGCAACCTTCGGGATACCAGCACAGATCCTTAGCCTCAGAGCCACCACTCCGCCCAAATTTTTAAATAATGAGATGATATTCACCATTCTCCAGTCCTTCACAATCTCTCCAGTGTGCAGTGACTTCCTAAAAATTTGTGTCAGGGTTTATATCTGCACTCGCTAGTCTCCTTAAGAACTCTGTGGTAAAGCGTTATCTGATCCTGGTGATTTCTCCATAATTGCAGAACCCATCTTTAAGCTAATTGATAAAGATACACAGATAATACAGAATGTTCAGCTTTATGGATGTCAGATAGATAATCATGTAGGCACATAAGAAGTTTAGTTGTTCCTTAAAGATATTTGCTAATGTTATTTTAAAACAGTGTAAAATGCTGGCGTTGAGGCAAATGTTCACTCAGGGCCTCAAGGCAGGGAACGGAAAGGAGGGATGGATGTTATTTAAATCTTGGAGGAGAAAATTTTATTAACTGAAAAGTATTACTGATTAATGTCGAGTATTCAGTGTTGAAAAACATCGTAACACTCAACTAAACACACTCACTGATGCCAATCAATCCAAAAGTACAGAGTGTGAAGGATATTTCAGACATGAGTGCAAATGGTTGGGGCTCCAATACAGTGAAGCACTTTTTAATAATATTCAAAGAAAAATAAAGAAATAGAAACCCACCGTCCATCTGGACCCACCTCTTCCTACCAGAAAAACATACAACTGGACGCTTGGCCATTCTGAAGTCAGTTCACTGTGGAAGTCCAGTCTGAAAAGCCATTCTTTTACTAGTGCTGTTTGGTTTCTTGCTTTTCAGTTATACAGAGTTACCGGGTGGTGCTCAGCTCTTTAATGTGGTCTGTCTAATCTCTTACACTTTGTGTTAATTATGTTCATAATGTAGTTATCTTATGCTTAAGCATTGTTTACTAGCTCCTCAAGTGCTGGGGCCTCCTGTCTATCAGCGTCAAGAAACTATTCACAACCCTTTTAAGGTGGGAGCAGCCCACAGTCCTTTGCGGTTCATTCAGATGCACTCGTGGTGTGCTGTGTTCTCTTGAGTTCATTCTGTGTTTTTAATTTTCTGGATTTTTGAACATGTGATCTGTTTTTTGACCTCACCTTTTGGATTTTATTTGGGGACTGCATTTACCTTTTGCGATTGTGTATATTGCCATTTTGACTTATGCTCTCCAGATCTTGTTTTGTTTTTGTGGATAATATAACTTTTTATTTATTAAGATTCAACTTTTCTCTTGTGTAACCAGACAGGTGTTTGACATTAATCTGAATATATTTTGTTACTTTGTGCTTAGAAACTCTCAAGTTCATAACAGTCAGGCTGTCCACCAGTGAGAAGAAGCAGATGCACAAAATGACACCACAAATTAAAAGGAAGAACAGAAACAAGAACATTAACTCGACAATACATTTCTGTTAAATTATTTACCATATAGAAGATATCCAATCCAGACAGTCTGACAAGAAGTGAACAAATCCTTTATTTATGCCACGGTGATGACGGATGTTATCCAATCTGATGTCAGCTTTACTTGAGGAGCTTTTTATAAAGCAGCTCATTGTCTTCAGTGTCTCTTCTGTAAAGGTTGGGTCAATGTGGACTTCATTGTTTGTGAGTCTCAAAGATTCATTGAAGTCGTTCAGGTCCCCACAGTCCACCATACATTTATAATACCAAGTGTATCTTCTCTGTCCCTCTCTGTAAAGATATGAAGACATTGCAGACATTCTGTTAGTTCCTACTAAATAACATCTCTGTAAAAACATCAGCACTGGTCACACTGAGCCGTTGAAGTTTCCTTTTATAAAAACACATCACTGAGGTTTAAATATCTTATTTTACAAATGGCCAGATGAAGAACACCAAGTAAAATGAACACTACAATAATTGAAACCTGCAAACTGTGACAAGTTTAAAAATAATCTTCTGCAAACATTAAGGTTTTTTATTTTTGCATTTGAAAGAGTAAATAAATGTGAAATAAAGAGGACATGTGACATTTAAGGACTACACTGACAAAGCACCAGAAGAACACAGAATGGCACTCCTCCACTTTTAACATACATGGAGAGAATTTGAAGATGAAAGTCTACTGAGATGCTGTTCCCAGTCTTCTGGTGTTTCTCGTCTCTTCTGGTGTTCACCCACTAATGTTTGACTGCAGTTTTCTCTTTCCTTTGGTCCATTTCTGAATCCTCTTCTCCTCTGCCTTTCAGACCATAAACCTGAACCTGTCTCACAATGGCTGACCCGAGATAAAGCGAGCTGTCACTGAGAGGTGTAAAAAGACGTGAAAACACATCTACTATGTGGGCTATGGCACCAGTCCTGCAAATGGCTTTAGAATTCAGACACATGTAACTGTGACCAGATGTGTTGTCATTCATCCTGCAGATCTTATGGAGGGCGAAAGTGAAAAATTAAAAATAAGAGGAGGACAACTGAAAAGTGACGTGTTTATTGTAGGGGCTCAGAACATATGAGGGTCTTAGGACATCAGCTCTTTGAAAGCTAGAAAGCCCCCCTACATAAAGGTTGGTGTGGTGGGTAACTGTAGTCAGACCCTTTTGAACAGCAGATTAATTGTTCATGTGAGAATTGCTACAGCGGATTGTGATGATTTAGATATGAATGGCAGATACTTGAACCTTTACAGCCGACAGATCACCAGGACAAGGCAGCCTAAGGCGTGAAGGACTTGACAAGCCGAACAGGAGGGAGTGCAGGGTATGCTGGGAAAGGTGAAAGGCAAAGCACGCCCAGAGTATTGTGTGCAGTTAGAAGTGCAGCTTTGGATTTCCATTGGAAAGCAACCTTGACTTTGTGATAATAAATTAATAACACTCTGTGTGTTTAGAGGACCTGCAGGCTCTGCTAATGAGATGGAAAGAACACAGCCAGGTGCTCACTTTGTTGAGAATGAATTATTGTTATCAAAGCTTTCATTCTAATAAATGTCTACCTGCATATCATCTTGTGTGAAATGTAATTAATTTTACTGTTGTTTTGTTTTGAATTGAACACAAATGCCATTTTGTTTCCTAATATGAGCTGCCATTTGGTGACACCAATTTCATGATGTGATGATCTATCATTAGGCGGTGGGTCACTTGAAGTGGCACATTATGACATAATTGGCACAATGACTGAGATGTTGGTGTAAACCTTTGTCCAAGACTGCAGATGCATTTGTGTAGAGTTTGGACATATTGCTGCTGACTGTAAGCACAGCGCAGAACATTCTGTAAAATCAGCAAATCTTAGCATTGGTGAGGTGGAGGTTTGTAGTCCAACACTGTTGAAGAATTCACTGAGCACTCTGGTGCAAAGTTTAATAAAAAATATACAAGAATTAATGGACTCTGGGGATTCAGAATATTTTAGAAGTTCATCACTAGTGATTAAACTAAATCATATCTGCAGACCCTTAAAACTAAAGCTGATGGTGCTATCAGTCAGACGAGGGTTTTTAGGGTCACCGTCTCTCCACTCCACTGAAAGTCTGTCTGCTGCACAGAGAAGTCGCTACCTTTGATGCCATCCGGTGCTCATTAGCTCAAAAATAAAACAGTAAAGATCAACAGCTTTGTAATTTCAAACCCTAATTTGTTCATAATGCTGATGTAATGGACCTTGTAGTTATGTCTTCATTTTTGGTATAATGTTAATTTATTAACGAGTATTTCATTTAACATCTCCCTGTGATTTTTCTCACTGTGGCATGGCTGTTACCATAATGTGTTGTCCTCGCTGTCACGTGATGCCATCAACAATTCTGATTCCATTGTGAGTTTCATGATTGTTTTGAACAATATTTCCTGTTGGGATTCCCCATACATAGAACATACCATTTGTATCAGATGGTATTGGATCCGAAGGGAGATATGTAATGGTCATGGGAGACTTATCTAACTGTAAATGATTTGATAAATGCTTATGCACCTAATGTTGATGATAAGGAATTTATACAAAATTTATTTGCATCCATTCCCAATCTGAACACTCATAAAGTTTTAATGGCTGGGGGCTTTAATTGTGTTCTAAATCCACTTTTAGATAGGACTTCTTCCACAGGGGGAACGACATCTAACACAGCAAAGATAATTACAAAGTTTATAACTGATCACAACTTATCAGACCCCTGGAGGTTGTTAAGCCCAAACTCAAGAACATATTCTTTCTACTCACCAGTACATCATTGCAACTCAAGGATTGATTACTTCTTTATAGACAGTAACTTTTTGCCTTTGATTAAATCTTGCAAATACAATGCTATTGTTATTTCTGACCATGCACCTATGATCTTGGAGCTAAAATTACTAAGCCCCATACATTCACTCCGCAGATGGCGCCTCAACCCGCTTCCTATTAGCAGATGAGAATTGTACTGAATTTATATCCAAACACATCAAATTCATTTTAGAGACAAATACATCCCCCGAGATCTCTGCAGGAACACTCTGGGAAACTCTTAAGGCCTTCTTAAGAGGACAGATTATCTCATACCTTTCCGAAAATAAATCCGAAGCCAAGAAAGTAGCAGAGATAAAAAAGCGAAATTACTAGAATAGATGAAGAACACGCCAGACCATCAAGCGAGACTCTACATAGGAAAAGGCAGGCTCTGCATTCAGAACTAAACCTCTTGACAACTAAAGAAACTGAACAACTAATTTATAAATCCAGACATCATTACTATGAACATGGAGAGAAAGCTAATAAGCTTTTAGCTCAACAAATTCACAAGCAAGAAGTGCGCAACGAAATCTCAGTAATCACCAACGCAAACGGAGATAAAATCGTCGACCACAAAAAAATAATGCACACTTTCAGAGACTACTATAAATCCCTATATGCTACTGAGTTTAAAGAAGACAATACACAATCTAATGCATTTCTGATACATTACAGATACCACAAATAGACACTTTTAGTGCAGAGGAACTTGATAAACCTGTGGCGTTATCAGAATTACTAGATGCTATAAAGTCACTCCAAGGCGGGAAAGTAGCAGGCCCTGATGGCTACCCTGCAGAATTTAACAAGAAATTCTCCGCTCAGCTAGCTCCCCTCATATTAGCAACATTTACAGAAGCCAGAGATAACCAATCTCTTCCTCAAACCTTTCGCCAAGCACTAATCACTGTTTTTCCAAAACAAAATAAGGACTTATTACAATGTGCATCATACAGACCAATTTCCACTACTGAATAACCGATGTTAAAATACTCTCTAAAATCATAGCTAGAAGGATGGAGAAAGTGCTCCCCTCAGTAATATCACAAGACCAAACTGGATTTATTAGGGGCCGAAACTTATCTTCAAATCTTCGACGCCTGTTTAATGTAATATACTCACCAACTAAATCAAACACCCCAGAAATATTATTATCATTGGATGCAGAAAAAGCATTCGACATGATTGAATGGAAATACCTTTTTACTACATTGGAGAAGTTTGGGTTTGGCTTGAACATTTGTGCATGGATTAAATTACTGTATACTAACCCAGAAGCTTCAGTTTGTATCACCAACATTTGCTCAGACTAATTTAAACTAGAACGTGGTACTAGACAAGGATACCCCTTGTCACCGCTGCTGTTTGCAATCCCCATTGAACCACTGGCAATACATTGTCGAAATACTGATCAGATAAAGGGATTAGCAGAGAAGGACTGGAACAGAAAATCTCATTATATGCAGATGACATGGTACTGTATATATCGGACCCAGAAAATTCTGTACCTGCAGTCTTAACAGCACTCACAGAATTTCAAAAGATCTCTGGTCTCAGAATTAATTTAAATAAAAGTGTACTCTTTCCAGTGAATTCTCAAGCATATAATATTAGATTAGACACCCTACCTTTTGTCATTGCAGAACAGTTTAAATACCTCGGGGTAAACATCACAAGTAAACATAAAGCTCTTTATCAACAAAATTTTGTCGTCTGCATGGAAAAAATTAAACAAGACTTGCATAGACGGTCAAGCCTTCATCTCACACTAGCTGGAAGAATTAACACTGTTAAGATGAATATTCTTCCTAAGCTCCTTTTTTTATTTCAAAACATCCCAATATACATTAATAAATCATTCTTTAGGCAATTAGATTCAACAATAACCTCATTTATTTGGAATTCAAAACATCCACGCATCAAAAGAGCGACCCTACAAAGACAAAAGGCAGAAGGTGGCATGGCTCTACCTAACTTCCTGTTTTATTACTGGGCAGCAAATATACAGGCGATAAGAACCTGGACACAAATAGAAGAACATACACAGGCCTGGACCGCAATAGAAGTAAAATCCTGCAGTACTTCTTTGTATTCCCTGCTATGCGCTCCAATAAACACACGTTATCGGCAATACACTAATAACCCAATTGTGCTCCACTCACTCAGAATATGAACCAATGTAGAAAGCATTTTAAGACGGAGAAGCTTCTATCTGTGGCACCTCTGCAAGAGAACCACCTCTTTAACCTTTACAAACATATGCAGTTTTTAATATCTGGAAAAAATTTGGAATTAACTTGCTTAGAGATCTTTATATAGACAACGTCTTTGCATCCTATGAACAATTACAATCCAAATTTAACATTCCAGCTACACAATTCTTTCACTATCTTCAAATCAGGAACTTTGTTAAACAGAACCTTCCAGATTTTCCTCATCTTGCACCCTCATCCATGCTGGAAAAAATATTGTTCAATCTCAAGGACTTAGACTCCATCTCTACAATATATAAAATTATTTTACAATCCCTCCCTTTCAAAGATCCAAGAGGACACTGGGAAAAAAGATCTCTCAATTATATATCAGAAAGGGTGGAAAGTAGCAATGCAGAAAATTCACTCGAGCTCCATATGCGCAAAGCATACAATTATACAACTCCAAATTATATATCGAGCACATCTGTCTCGACTAAAACTCTCCAAAATGTTTCCAGGGCTGTGATGATCCAACCTGCTAACGTTGCAACCAACCCCAGCCCACTGGGTTACATGTTCTGGTCCTGCACCAAATTAACATTATTCTGGACAAACATTTTTAATGACCTCTCAGACAGCCTTGGACTCACAATCCCTCCTAACCCATTAACAGCTGTGTCTGGTGTTCTTCCAGAGGGTCTTAAAGTGGAGAAGGACAAACAAATTGTGATTGCATTCACTAAACTGTTGGCCGAAACTGATTCTGATAAACTGGAAGAACCCAAACTCTCCCTCTTTTAAGTCAGTGGGAAACCGAGGTTTATACTATTTAAAATTTGGGAAAAAAATCAAATACTCAGAGGATCCTTTAAGACTTTTTTCAAAACAGGGCAGGATCTAATCAGTAATATTTTAAAATAAGTTTATAAAGCACAGAGAATTTATTAATTTAGGTATGTTTACAAGCCTTAAATTTTACACCGTTTGGCATGCTCTCTCTCAGGGGTGGGGATCGATCTGTTCTTAACATAATTGTACTTTTTGTAAAAACTTGATTGATTTGTATGGACTGCAATAAAATGAATAAAGAAAAAAAAAAAAAACAAGGTGATAAGGAACTAAAAAGTTAAACTGACTGAGCCCACCGTTCTGGTCTCTCATTATGTCACTTTGCAGATTTAGGTAGTAATATTCCTATGGATTAGAAAATAAAAACTCAGGAGTTATACATTCCAGTCAATTCTTCTAAAGCTAATTTAGTAACAAACATTTCACCATTATCCACATCATAGTTCTGCTCAGAAGCAGATTGTGTCTTCAAAAAATAATGCCATTCTGACACTAAACACATCGACCTCCACTAAAATGGTGAGGGGGTCTCAAAATGGCAACAGACATGAATCAAGTCTTTAGATTATCAAACACCTGCTGGTTTTTACAAGTTCAAGAACATTTCTTAGTACTCTCTTAGTGAGTGTAATAATAGGAGCTTTATAAAGCAACAGTAGAAATTTGCAAACCTAACAAACTTTTGGATGTTTTATACTTTAAGGTTTTTCCTGGTCAAACTTGTAGAACTTTCTCTGTGTCTGTTTCAATACAAGAATGGCTGATGTGATAACCCACCAACAGTGCTGAAGTCTGCTGAAACTCAAATTTCTCAAAATTAGCAAACAAGTTATTTCACAAAGACAGAGAAAGCCTCCTTGCAAAACTCGTCAGATATGGAATCTTTAAAAAGACAGAGATATCACTGATATAAATCAACTGGAATGACCTAAAAGATCACACAAGATATCCTTAAGAAAGATAGAAATAGTGCAAGCGCATGAGCCAAACCCTGACATACTAAATACATATAGCGGCCTGATGCGTGTTAAACGCTTTCCACACGCCCACCTTTGGTCAGGAAAGGAAGAGATCAGTGGAAGACTCATTATTCTTACTGTAATTTTTTAATTTCCCTGAAAATCAATACAAGGGTGAAGAGACTCATCTTTAAACTCATTGATAAAAAAATAATCCAACCCCATCAGGACTGACAGATGGCCTAATAAAACCTTTATGTAGTTTCCACCAATAAAAGCCTTGATAGCCTTCAGCCCCAGTACAGGACAGAAGATAACAGCGACCCTTAGGCAAGGAGGCTTCAGAAAGTAACTCATTGATCATGTGGGCGATGGGGTGGGATCTGCAGGGACCCTTGTTTGTCTGAAATTTCAGAATAAATCTCAAGGAGAGTGTCTAAGTGGGAAATTTTGAAAAGATGGGCCAATCACAAACTGAATACATCATAAAGCAACATTGAGTTCATGCAGTATCTGCTCTGAACGGGGGAGTGTATTTCTGAAGCCAAGGAAAACGAAGATAATTGAGATCTCAAACAGGCAGGCAGTGTGAGCGGTCAAGGCTCTGATTTCAAACCCTGAGGTTGTGACTTCAAATCCTACTACTGACATCATTGATATCCACATGTGCACTTACTACAGCATCACTCCACCCCCATGTGACCAGACCAAGAAAAAGTAAAGCTGTCCATCTGCACATCATCAGTGGGGAACAATGGGGGCCATAAACACATTGATGTTGAAATATGAAATACAACAAAAGAAAAGTAGACCAAAAGGTGAACTTGAAGAGCTTTGATGTTTTTACCATCTTCATAAAGATTGAAAATAACTAAGAGATAATCAAACATTAGAAGAGAGAGAAGAAATTAAATGTAGATAAAGGTAGAAAGAAAACAATAAAGAAAAGAACATTAACATGAAATGAAAAATATGAATAGTAAAGGGAAAAAATCAAAAGATATGGAAGGATCTCCTCAGCCAGTGCATGTCTGGGATTGTTCAGAGGAGCCCCATCACTCTTTATAGTCTGCTCAAACTCATGATCAGTAACCCAACATATTAAAGCACCCAAGACTGCTGAGTAAACATCGAAGATCTTGGAAAGCCTTTTGTGCTCTGGAATGGCGACTTTGTCCTGCGGGACATTGACTCGAAAAGTGAAGTCAAAGAATTTCAGGAAGTAAAGAGTGTCTGGGAGAGGCACCATGTTTGGGGTTAAAATAAAGAGATGAGGTGTGGAAGGCTGTTGTCTTTTTTCACTCTTTGTACTCTTTAAACAAATCACACATCCGCCAAAATGTAAATTTATTGAAGCCATCTAGAAAACTAGAAGGAAAATAAAATTGGGGAGAGAAACACAACATTTCTTTCTACAGCAGTTTTATACACAAAAGGAGATCAAAATACTTTACAAGAAGTAAAACAAGGAATTATAATAACAAAGAAAATAATCAGAAAATAAATAAAATGGAAATAAAGGAAAAGTCCATTAAAATTAAAATACCTTATAGAATAGAATAGATTATAACTTATTTTTTTGAAATGCTTGACTGAAGTCATTTCCATTTTGTAGGTTGTGAGTGTTAGACAGAACTGAGAACATGACAACAATCAGCGAGAACTGGGATTCAGCCCAATAAAGCTCGCCAGTCCTGTCCGCTTCATTCTTCTAAAATAACATCAAGTCGAGTTGTGAAAGTCCCTAAAGTCCTCCTGTCTACTACATGACTTGTTCTCTTATTCTAGTGTCTGTCAGTCCTTGTGTAAAGAAAAAGTTCCTCATGTTTGTGTGAAACTTCCCTTCACAAGTTTCCAACTGTGTCCCCCTGATCTTCATGAACTTATTTTTTAAAATCACCGTCCCGATCCACTGCACTAATTCTCTTCATAACTTTATCAATCAGGTATTTTTCTTCCTCAGGTCTCCTCTTAATCTTCTTTTTCTTTAAAATGTAAAGGCTCAGCTCTTTTAATCTTTCCTCATAACTCAACCCCTGTAGCTCTGAATCAGCCCAGTCGCTCTTCTCTGGACCTTCTCTAGTGCTGCTTGTCCTTTTTGTAGCATGGAGACCTCTGGTGCTCGGTTCCTCACACAGTCCAAAGACATGCAGGGTTAGGTGTGTTGGTGATCCTAAATTGTCCCTGTGTGTGCTTGGTGTGTGTGTGTGTGTGTGTGCCCTGTGGTGGGCTGGCACACTGCCTGGGATTTGTTCCTGCCTTGTGCCCTGTTTGTCTGGGATTGGCTCCAGCAGACCCCGTGACCCTGTGTTAGGATTAGCCAGTTGGACAATGACGATGACATTTAAAAGTATGAATTTATGACCAAACTTAGAGAAAAGGAAACAAGACAAGTGAGCCTAAAACAGAACTTTCTTTTTAAATAAAAATTTCTTTTTTTAAATATCATTTTCTATTTTTGTTGAATTATTTTGCTTTCAAATTTTACTGAAACTTTTAAAACAAAGATCATTGGTCTGTCAATTATTTTAAAACGTCACACTAATGGCAAGAGCTGTACTATGAAGCAAACTTAAATCTGCAGAACTTTAGTAATTGGTATAAACTTAACTAAAGATGTGCTCCAATTTGACCTCCTTCCATTTGTATAAAAACCCACATTTTTACTTCCTATGTGTAATACTTTTCATTTACTGACATTAAATCTGCCCAAGCCTGTCTGCGTCCAAGTCCTTTTGTGATGATTCAACAGATTCCTGATTACCTGACAATCCACCTGACTTGGTATCATCTAAAGCGAACCAACCCGATACTTACAGTATATTCCTATCTAAATCATTTATATATATTAAATATATCAGGCCCCTGCACTGCCTGCTGGTCACCACTCTTAACACGCCAAATTCTGATGAGGTTCCTCCACCATCACCCCCTGCTTCCTGTGTCTGAGCCAATCCTGCCCCATCTACACCCACACCCCCGACCAGCCACTTCTTTTTAGTTTGGCCCACCTCTCATGTGGCACCTCATCAAATGCTTTCTGGAAGTGAAGATAAATAACACCATCAGCTCCATTTTGATCGTATCCTTTTTTTGCCTCCTCATACAATTTCAAATGTTGGTAAAAAACGACCTCCCTCTTCTGAACCCCATGCTGACTGATCAGTTCAACTCCTGTCCTTGCCATGTGATGCTCATCTTATTCTTAATAATCCCTTCCATTAATTTTCCTGTCCTGCAAGTTTAAGCTTACTGGCCTAGAGCTGCTTGGATCTGCCTGGTCACCCTTTTTGTTTTGTTCTCTAGTTCAACTTATATAATTTCTTGTATTAGGAATTTGTTAGTTTTCACATACCCCTTTGGGTCTGGCTGAGGGGCAGCCATTGTACAGCAGAGGCCCAGCAGAGTAGGGGTCTCTTTTGGCAGTGACAGGGATTTGAACCGGGAACCTTTGGGATACCAGCACAGATCCTTAGCCTCAGAGCCACCACTCCACCCAAATTTTAAATAATGAGATGATATTCACCATTCTCCAGCCCTTCATAATCTCCAGTGTCAGTGACTTCCTAAAGATTTTAGCGTCAGGGGTTTATATCTGCACTCGCTAGTCTCCTTAAGAACTCTGTAGTAAAAACTATCTGGTCCTGGTGATTTCTCCATAATTGCAGAACCCATCATTAAGCTAATTGATAAAGATACACAGATAATACAGAATGTTCAGCTTTATGGATGCCGATAGATATCATGTAGGCACATAAGAAATTTAGTTGTTCCCTTAAAGATATTTGCTAATGTTATTTTAAAACAGTGTAAAATGCTGGTGTTGAGGCAAATGTTCACCCAGGCCTCCCAAAGGGAGGGAACGGAAAGGAGGATGGATGTTATTTAAATCTTGGGGGAAAAATTTAATTAACTGAAAAGTATTACTGATTAATGTCGAGTATTCAGTGTTGAAAACATCAGTAACCTCAACTAAACACACTCACTGATGCCAATCAATCCAAAAAGTACAGAGGTGAAGGATTTTTCAGACATGAGTGCAATGGAGTTCATTTTTAATCGTAATTTAACTTAATCCTGATACTCTGTATGTTCAATTCATCATAACAACTATTCATGGTGGCTCTAAAATCGCTACTGACCCCTACTCTCTTTTCTGTTTTTTTTTCCCGGGTTTTTTTGTGGTGGTGGCCTCGCCACCCCCACCTACTCAAAGCTTCAAGGGTGCTCCCAAAAATGATGGGCGGATTAAAAAGGAAGAAGTCTACGGAATCATCATCATCAAGCCCTTCCATGAGAATCCTAAACCAAAGAGGACTGTTTCATTTATGTTAGGTAGAATGCCCAGGGGACTGGTCAGGTGGTCTCATGGTCTGGAATCCCCACAGATTTTATTTTTTTTTCCAAACCGTCTGGAGTTTTTGTTTTTCTGTCCCCTGGCCATTGAACCTTACTCTTATTGATGTTAATGTTGATTTATTTTGTTTTATAATTATGTCTTTTCATTTTTCTATTCTTTAATATGTAAAGCACTTTGAGCTACTGTTTGTATGAAAATGTGCTATAGAAATAAATGTTGTTGTTATTGAAAATGGTTGGTGCTCCAATACAGCAAAAGCACTTTTAATAATATTCAAAGAAAAATAAAGAAATAGAAACCCAAACCCTCCACCTGGGCCCACCCTCTTCCTACCAGAAAACATACAACTGGCGCTTGGCCATTCTGAAGTCAGTTCACTGTGGAAGTCCAGTCTGAAAAGCCATTCTTTTACTAGTGCTGTTTGTTTTTTTATCTTTTCAGTTATTCCACTAATAAAACGCTGCTCCACTCCTAGAATATGACCAATTGGCTTTACGGACTCATCTGTGGCACCTCTGCAAGAGAACCACCTCTTTAACCCAAACATATGCAGTTTTAATATCTGAAAAAAATTTGGAATTAACTTGCTTAGAGATCTTTATATAGACAACGCTTTGCATCCTATGAACAATTACAATCCAAATTTAACATTCCACACACAATTCTTTCACTATCTTCAAATAGAACTTTGTTAAACAGAACCTTCCAGATTTTCTCATCTTGCACCTCATCATGCTGGAAAAAATATTGTTCAATCTCAAGGACTTAGACTCCATCTCTACAATATATAAAATTATTTTACATCCCTCCTTTCAAAGATCAAGAGGACACTGGGAAAAAGATCTCTCAATTAATATATCAGAAAAGGAGTGGAAAGTAGCAATGCAGAGATTCACTCGAGGCTCCTATCAGCATACAATTATACAACTCAAATTATATTTTCACACATCTGTCTACTAAAACTCAAAATTTTCCAGGCTGTATGATCCACTGAGCAGCACAAGCCCCAGCCTCACTGGGTCACATGTTCTGGTCCTGCACCAAATTAACATTATTCTGACAACATTTTAATGACCTCTCAGACAGCCTTGGACTCACAATCCTCCTAACCCTAAGCTGTGTCTGGTGTTCTTCCAGAGGGTCTTAAAGTGGAGAAGGACAAACAATTGTGATTGCATTCACTAAACTGTTGTAGCATAACGTTCTGATAAACTGGAAGGCCAAACTCTCCTCTTTTAAGTCAGTGGAAACCATGTGTTATACTATTTAAAATTGGAAAAATCAAATACTCAGAGGATCCTACAGACTTTTTCAAACAGGGCAGGATCTAATCAGTAATATTTTAAAATAAGTTTATAAAGCACAGAGAATTTATTAATTTAGGTATGTTTACAAGCCTTAAATTTTACACCGTTTGGCATGCTCTCTCTCTCAGGGGTGGGGATCGATCTGTTCTTAACATAATTGTACTTTTTGTAAAAACTTGATTGATTTGTATGGACTGCAATAAAATGAATAAAGAAAAAAAACAAGGTGATAAGACTAAAGTTAAACTGACTGAGCCACCGTCTTCTCTCATTATGTCACTTTGCAGACTTAGTAAGTAATATTCCTATGGATTAGAAAATAAAAACTCAGGAGTTATACATTCCAGTCAATTCTTCTAAAGCTATTTAGTAACAAACATTTCACCATTATCCACATCATAGTTCTGCTCAAAGCGATTGTGTCTTCAAAAATAATGCCATTCTGACATTAAACACATGACCTCCACTAAAATGGTGAGGGGTCTCAAAATGGCAACAGACATGAATCAAGTCTTTAGATTATCAAACACCTGCTGGTTTCTAAGTTCAAGAACATTTCTTAGTACTCTTAGTGAGTGTAATAATAGGAGCTTTATAAAGCAACAGTAGAAATTTGCAAACCTAACAAAACTTTTGGATGTTTTACTTATGGTTTTTCCTGGTCAAACTTGAGAGACTTTCTTGTGTCTGTTTCAATACAAGAATGGCTGATGTGATAACCCACCAACAGTGCTGAAGTCTGCTGAAACTCAATTTCTCAAATTAGCAAACAAGTTATTTTCACAAAGACATGAGAAAGCCTCTTTCATGAGCTCGTCAGATATGGAATCTTTTAAAAGACAGAGATATCACTGATATAAATCAACTAGACCTAAAAAGATCACACAAGATATCCTTAAGAAAAGATAGAATAGTGCAAGCGATGGCCAAACCTTCATGACATGACTAAATACATATAGCGGCCTGATGACGTGTTGAGCGACATTCCACGTCCACCTTTGGTCAGGAAAGGAAAAGATCAGTGGAAGACTCATTATTCTTTACTGTAATTTTTTAAGTTCCTGAAAATCAACAAGGGTGAAGAGACTCATCTTTAAACTCATTGATAAAAAAATAATCCAACCCCATCAGGACTGACAGATGGCTAAACTAACATTACTAAGTTTCACCAATATAAGCCTTGATAGCCTTCTAGCTCAGTACAGGACAGAAGATAACAGCGACCTTAGGCAAGGAGGCTTCGAAAGTAACTCAGTCGATCATGTGTAGGCGATGGGTGGATCTGCAGGGACCCTTGTTTGTCTGAAATTTCAGAAAAATCTCAAGGAGAGTGTCTAAGTGGGAAATCTGAAAAGATGGGCCAATCACAAACTGAATACCTCGTAAAGCAACATTGAGTCATGCAGTATCTGCTCTGAAGCGTGGAGGTATTTCAGCAAGCCAAAACGAAGATAATTGAGATCTCAAACAGGCGAGGCAGTGTGGCGGCGGTCAAGGCTCTGATTTCAAACCCTGAGGTTGTGACTTCAAATCCTACTACTGACATCATTGATATCCACATGTGCACTTACTACAGCATCACTCCACACCTATGTGACCAGACCAAGAAAAAGTCACGCTGTCCATCTGCACATCATCAGTGGGGAACAATGGAGGCCATCAACACCCCTGTGATGTTGAAATATGAAATACAACAAAAAGAAAAGTAGACCAAAATGGGTGAACTTGAAGAGCTTTGGATGTTTTTACCATCTTCATAAAGATTGAAAATAACTGAAGAGATAATCAAACATTAGAGAAAGAGAGAAGAAATTAAATGTAGATAAAGGTGAGAAGAAACAATAAAAAGAAAAAGAACATTAACATGAAAATGAAAAATATGAATAGTAAAGGAAAAAAATCCAAAAGATATGGAAGGATCTCCTCAGCCAGTGCATGTCTAGGATTGTTCAGAGAGTCCATCACTCTTTATAGTCTGCTCAAACTCGACTGATCAGTAAGCCAACATACCTTAAAGCATCCAAAAGACTGCTGAGTAAACATCGTAAGATCTTGGAAAGCCTCTCGTGTCTGGAATGGCACTTTGTCCTGCTGACATTGACTCCGGAAAGTGAAGTCAAAGAAGTCAGGAAGTAAAGAGTGTCTGGGAGAGGCACCATGTTTGAAAGGCGCAAATAAAGAGATGAGGTGTGAAGGCTTTGTCTTCTTTCCACTCTTTTGTACTCTTTAAACAAATCACACATCCACCAAAATGTAAATTTATTGAAGCATCTAGAAAACTAGAAGGAAATAAAATTAGGAAGAAACACAACATTTCTTTCTACAGCAGTTTTATACACAAAAGGAGATCAAAATACTTTACAAGAAGTAAACAAGGAATTATAATAACAAAGAAAATAATCAGAAAATAAATAAAATGAAATAAAGGAAAAGTCCATTAAAATTACACATACCTTATAGAATAGAATAGATTATAACTTTTTTTGTGAAGTGCTCTTTGACTGAAGTATTTCCATTTGTAGGTTGTGAGTGTTAGACAGAACTGTAGAACATGACAACAATCAGGCGAGAACAGGCCATTCAGCCCAACAAAGCTCACCAGTCCTGTCCACTTCATTCTTCTAAAAATAACATCAAGTCGAGTTGTGAAAGTCCCTAAAGTCCTCCTGTCTACTACATGACTTGTTCTCTTATTCTAAGTGTCTGTGTCCCTTTGTGTAAGAAAAGTTCCTCATGTTTGTGTGAAACTTCCCCTTCACAAGTTTCCAACTGTGTCCCCGTGATCTTCATGAACTTATTTTAAAGTCACCGTCTCGATCCACTGCACTAATTCTCTTCATAACTTTATGCAATCAGGTAATTTTACTTCACTCAGGTCTCCTCTTAATCTTCTTATTCTTAAACTGTAAAGGCTCAGCTCTTTGAATCTTTCCTCATAACTCATCCCTGTAGCTCTGAATCAGCCCAGTCGCTCTTCTCTGGACCTTCTCTAGTGCTGCTATGTCCTTTTGAGCATGGAGACCTCTGGTGCTCGGTTTCCTCACACAGTCCAAAGACATGCAGGTTAGGTGTGTGGTGATCCTAAATTGTCCCTTGTGTGTGCTTGGTGTGTGTGTGTGTGTGTGTGCCCTGTGGTGGGCTGGCACACTGCCTGGGATTTGTTCCTGCCTTGTGCCCTGTGTCTGGGATTGGCTCCAGCAGACCCCCGTGACCCTGTGTTAGGATATAGCCAGTTGGACAATGACTGACTGACATTTAAAAGTATGAATTTATGACCAAACTTAGAGAGAAAGGAAACAAGACAAGTGAGCCTAAAACAGAACTTTCTTTAAGTAGAAACTTTCTTTCTTAAATATCATTTCTCTATTTTGTGTGAATTATTTTGCTTTCAAATTTTACTGAAACTTTTAAAACAAAGATCATTGGTCTGTGCAATTATTTGAAAACGCGTCACACTAATGGCAGAGCTGTACTATGAAGCAAACTTAAATCTGCAGAACTTTAGTAAATTGGTATAAACTTAACTACAAGATGTGCTCTCAATTTCCAGACCTCCTTCCACTTTGTATAAAAACCTAACATTTTTACTTCCTATGTGTAATACTTTACATTTACTGACATTAAATCTGCCCAAGCCTGTCTGCTGTCCAAGTCCCTCTGTGATGATTCAACAGATTCCTGATTACCTGACAATCCACCTGACTTGGTATCATCTAAAACGTAACCAGCCTGATACTTACAGTATATTCCTATCTAAATCATTTATATATATTAAATATATCAAGCGGCCCTGCACTGCCCCCTGCTGGTCACCACTCTTAACACCGCCAGTTCTGATGAGTTCCTCTCACCATCACCCTCTGCTTCCTGTGTCTGAGCCAATTCTGCCCCATCTACACCCCACCCTGACCAGCCACTTCTTTTAGTTTGGCCCACCTCTCATGTGGCACTCATCAAATGCTTTCTGAAAGTGAAGATAAATAACACCATGAGCTCCATTTTGCTCGTATCCTTTTGTTTGCCTCCTCATACAATTTCAGCCTGTTGGTAAAACACGACCTCCCTCTTCTGAACCCCATGCTGACTGATCAGTTCAACTCCTGTCCTTGCCATGTGATGCTCGATCTTATTCTTAATAATTCCTTCCATTAATTTTTCCTGTCCTGTAAGTTTAAGCTTACTGGCTTAAGCTACTTGGATCTGCCTAGTTACCCTTTTTGTTTTGTTCTCTAGTTCAACTTATATAATTTCTTGTATTAGGAATTTGTTGTTTCACATACTTTGGGGTCTGAGCTGAGGGTCAGCCATTGTACAGAGAGCCCAGCAGAGTAGGATCTCTTTTGGCAGTGACAGGGATTTGAACCTGCAACCTTTGGGATACCAGCACAGATCCTTAGCCTCAGGCCACCACTCACCCAAATTTTAAATAATGAGATGATATTCACCATTCTCAGCCCTTCATAATCTCTCCAGTGTGCAGTGACTTCCCAAAGATTGCGTCAGGGTTTATATCTCAGCTAGCCTCCTTAAGAACTCTGTGGTAAACGCTTATCTGTCCTGTGATTTCTCCATAATTGCAGAACCCATCATTAAGCTAATTGATAAAGATACACAGATAATACAGAATGTTCAGCTTTATGGATGTCAGATAGATAATCATGTAGGCACATAAGAAGTTTAGTTGTTCCTTAAAGATATTTGCTAATGTTATTTTAAAACAGTGTAAAATGCTGGTGTTGAGGCAAATGTTCACCCAGGGCCTCAAGGCAGGGAACGGAAAGGAGGGGATGGATGTTATTTAAATCTTGGAGGACAAAATTTAATTAACTGAAAAGTATTACTGATTAATGTCGAGTATTCAGTGTTGAAAACATCAGTAACACTCAACTAAAACACACTCACTGATGCCAATCAATCCAAAAAGTACAGAGTGTGAAAGGATTTTCAGACATGAGTGCAATGAGTTCATTTTAATCGTAATTTAACTTAATCCTGATACTCTGTATGTTCAGTTCATCATAACAACTATTCATGGTGGCTCTAAAATCGCTACTGACCCCTACTCTCTTTTCTGTTTCTTTTTCCGGTTTCTTTGTGGTGGTGGCCTGCCTACACCTCCACCTACTCAAAGCTTCATGATGCTCCAACAATGATGGACGGATTAAAAGGAAGAAGTCCTACGTGACCATCATCATCATCAAGCCCTTCCATGAGAATCCTAAATCCAAAGAGGACTGTTTCATTTATGTTAGGTAGAATGCCCAGAGGGACTGGTCAGGTAGTTCTCATGGTCTGAATCCCTACAGATTTTATTTTCTCCAGCCGTCTGGAGTTTGTTTGTTTTTTCTGTCCCCCCTGGCCATTGAACCTTACTCTTATTCGATGTTAATGTTGATTTATTTTGTTTTATAATTATGTCTTTCATTTTTCTATTCTTTAATATGTAAAGCACTTTGAGCTACTGTTTGTATGAAAATGTGCTATAGAAATAAATGTTGTTGTTATTGAAATGGTTGGTGCTCCAATACAGCAAAGCACTTTTTAATAATATTCAAAGAAAAATAAAGAAATAGAAACCCACCATCCACCTGGACCCACCTCTTCCTACAGAAAAACATACAACTGGACGCTTGGCCATTCTGAAGTCAGTTCACTGTGGAAGTCCAGTCTGAAAAGCCATTCTTTTACTAGTGCTGTTTGTTTTTTTATCTTTTCAGTTATACAGAGTTACTGGGTGGTGCTCAGCTCTTTAACGTGGTCTGTCTAATCTCTTACACTTTGTGTTAATTATGTTCATAATGTAGTTATCTTATGCTTAAGCATTGTTTACTAGCTCCTCAAGTGCTGGGGCCTCCTGTCTATCAGCGTCAAGAAACTATTCACAACCCTTTTAAGGTGGGAGCAGCCCACAGTCCTTTGCGGTTCATTCAGATGCACTCGTGGTGTGCTGTGTTCTCTTGAGTTCATTCTGTGTTTTTAATTTTCTGGATTTTTGAACATGTGATCTGTTTTTTGACCTCACCTTTTGGATTTTATTTGGGGACTGCATTTATCTTTTGCGATTGTGTTGTCACACACGTGTGCATGGGAAGCAGCTGAAGGGCTTAGACAATACTGTTTATACATCTGCCGGGGCGGGACGCTTGACGCCTCTTCTGAGTTCTCTGCAGGTCTTACCCGGAAATCCCACCAGGAGCCGTCATTTCCAGGAAGGACACACCACCTCTCGGTTCCGCCCCAAGAATGAGGTCACTTCGGTTCCGCCCCAAGGGTGATGTCACTTCCAGTTCCGCCCAGAGGATCGACATCATTTCCGCCCTCTGAGCTATAAAGCTCACTGCCTTTGCTTAGGCAGGCAGTTCTGTCTTGGACTCTGTTGTGTAAACAACTGTTTTGAAATGCCTCAAATTCTATTGCAGCCGGGAAACCGCATTAAACGGGTGGCTGCACCCTCCCTTTCTACTGGTCTCCAGTTATTACAGTGTATATTGCCATTTTGACTTATGCTCTCCAGATCTTGTTTTGTTTTTGTGGATAATATAACTTTTTATTTATAAAGATTCAACTTTTCTCTTGTGTAACTAGACGGGTTTTTGACATTAATCTGAATATTTATGAGATATTTTGTTACTTTGTGCTTGAAAACTCTCAAGTTCACAACAGTCAGGCTGTCTACCAGTGAGAAGAAGCAGATGCACAAAATGACACCACAAATTAAAAGGAAGAACAGAAACAAGAACATTAACTCTACAATATATTTCTGTTAAAAATTATTTACCGTATAGTAGATATCCAATCCAGACAGTCTGACAAGAAGTGAACAAATCTTTCATTTATGTAATCGTACATTAATGTTATCCACTCTGATGTCAGCTTTACTTGAGGAATTTTTTATAAAGCAGCTCATTGTCTTCAGTGTCTCTTCTGTCCATTTTGGGTTCACATGGACTTCATTGTTTAAGAGTCTCAACGATGCATTGAAGTCGCTTAGGTCTCCACAGTCCACCACATATTTATAATGCCAAGTGTACCTTATCTTTCCCACTCTGTAAAGATATGAAGACATTGGAGACATTCTGTAAGTTCCTACTAAATAACATCTCTGTAAAATCATCAGCACTTGTCACACTGAGCCGTTGAAGTTCCCTTTTATAAAAGCACAACATCACTGAGGTTTAAATATCTTATTTTACAAATGGCCAGATGAGCAACACCAAGTAAAATGAACACTACATTGACTGAAACCTGCAAACTGTGACATGTTTAAAAATAATCTTCTGCAAACATTAATGTTATTCTGATTTTTTGTATTTGAAAGAGTAAATAAATGGGAAATAAGGAGGACATGTGACATTTAAGGACTACACTGACAAAGCACCAGAAGAACACAGAATGGCACTCCTCCACTTTTTAATAGACATGAAGAGAATTTGAAGATTAGAGTCTACTGAGATGCTGTTCCCAGTCTTCTGGTGTTTCTCGTCTCTTCTGGTGTTCACCCACTAATGTTTGACTGCAGTTTTCTCTTTCCTTTGGTCCATTTCTAAATCTTCTTCTCCTCTGCCTTTCAGACCATAAACCTGAACCTGTCTCACAATGGCTGACCCCAAGATAAAAAGAGCTGTCACTGAGAGGTGTAAAATGGCGTGAAAACACATCTACTATGTGGGGCTATGGCACCAGTCCAGCAAATGGCTTTAGAATTCAGACACATGTAACTGTGACCAGATGTGTTGTCATTCATACTGCAGATCTTATGGAGGGCGAAAGTGAAAAATTAAATGTAAGAGGCGGACAACTGAAAAGTGACGTGTTTATTGTAGGGGCTCAGAACATATGAGGGTCTTAGGACATCAGCTCTTTGAAAGCTAGAAAGCCCCCTACATAAAGGTTGGTGGTGGTGGGTAACTGTAGTCAGACCTTTTGAACAGCAGATTAATTGTTCATGCGAGAATTGCTACAGCGGATTGTAATGATTTAGATATGAATGGCAGATACTTGAACCTTTACAGCCGACAGATCTCCAGTACAAGGCGGCCAAAGGTCTGAAAGACTTGACAAGCCGAACAGGAGGGAGTGCATGTTATGCTGGGAAAGGTGAAAGGCAAAGCAGGCCTCAGAGTATTGTGTGCAGTTAGAAGTGCAGCTTTGGATTTCCATTGGAAAGCAACCTTGACTTTGTGATAATAAATTAATAACACTCTGTGTGTTTAGAGGACCTGCAGGCTCTGCTAATGAGATGGAAAGAACACAGCCAGGTGCTCACTTTGTTGAGAATGAATTATTGTTATCAAAGCTTTCATTCTAATAAATGTCTACCTGCATATCATCTTGTGTGAAATGTAATTAATTTTACTGTTGTTTTGTTTTGAGTTGAATACAAATGCCATTTTGTGACACCAATTTCATGATGCGATGAACCATCGTTAGACGGTGGGTCACATGAAGTGGCACATCATGACATAATTGGCACAATGACTTAGATGTTGGTGTAAACCTTTGTCCAAGACTGCAGATACATTTGTGTGGAGTTTGGACATATTGCTGCTGACTGTAACCACAATATCTCAAAGACCAGGCTGTTTCTAATGATTTTGCACACAGTTTGTGAGATGAACTTGCAGATTTGGGTACGAATGCTGATCCTAATTTGATGTGGGAGACCTTCCATGACAAGACCCTGATGGTTGCTGAGGGTTGTGTTGGTGTTATTGGTGTTCCCAGAAGGAGGTGTTTCATCTCAAGGGCACCCTGGATATCATCAAGAGGAGTCGCAGTGCACGCGCTCAATGGCAACTCTGGTCTGTACTGGAAGGATGGCTGCGGCTCTGAGGGCAGATAAAGAGGCGTTTGTTAGAGGAATCTGTGAGCAGGTGACACCATCTGTGGTCTAGTGACCCACATCCTGCTTACAGAGGAATCAAAGCATTACGCAAATCTGAATTTGTTCCTTGGAGAGTCGCAATCAGGGCGGCTCATGGAACGGTCCTTACAGATGACAGTGCAGTTGTGACCTGCTGGGCTAGCTACTCTGAGCAGTTGTTCAAAGCTGATCCTCTGGCTAGGGCGCTGAATATCTATGGTCCCACAATTCTTGAAGTTGATCCTCAAATTAACTGTGAACCACCCAGTCTCACTGTGATTGCACATGTGGTGGCCAAGGTGAGGACAGGGAAGGCTGCAGGGATCTGTGTATCTGGGGTGAACTTCTCCAGGCTGGTGGTAAGGCCGTCCTCCTGGCATTGCAAGCAATCTTTGCTTCCAACTGGGAAACTAGCATCATCCCAACTGACTGGGAAATGGGACTTATTGTCCCTATCTGGAAAGGGAAGGATGATCGCCTGCATTGCAGCAATCGGGAAAGCTCCTTGCTAGGATCATCCTCAATAGGATCCATGATCACTTACTCACCTACCAGCGACCAGTGCAGTCTGGTTTTATGCCTAAGAAGTCTACCATCGACCACATTCTGGCACTGAGGGTTCTCATGGAGCAAACACAACTATTGGCAGAGTTTCGCTGCAGCCTTTGTCGATTTTTGTAAAGCGCAACTTCAGTTGATCAAGCTGCCCTGTCGGTGACATCTTGAGGGTTTGGGGGGATCCTCTTGAGGTTGCTGGATATCATGGCTGGCCTGTCCACTGGTACTGTGAGTGCTGTGCAGAGTGGAGGCAGGACATCTGCGTTTTTCCCATTTAATTCTGGGGTTCGTCAGGGGTGTGTTCTGCTCCTACTCTGTTCAATGCTTGAATGGACTGGGTGCTGGGCAAGGTCGTGGGGTCCAACAGCTAAGGGGCATCTGTTGGTGAAGAAAGATTCATGGATCTTGACTTTGCTGATGATGCTGTGATCTTCGCGGAGTCAATGGAGGCTCTGATCGGAGATCTCGAGAGACTGATTGAGGAGTCTGAGTGTCTGGGCTTGTGAGGGTCCTGATAAAAACCAACATCTAGGCCTTTAATGACCTCTTGGGCACGGCCATCAGTAGTGTGTCTGTCTGTGGAGAGAGTGTCGAACTCATTGAGAGGTTTACTTACCTCAGCGATGACATTCATGTTTCTGGTGACTCTTCCTATGAAGTCAGTAGACGGATTGGGAGAGCATTGGGGGTCATGAGGTCACTGAAAGGGGTGTGTGTGCTCTCCCGATATCTATACAATGGGACGAAGGTCCAAGTCTTTAGAGTTCTGGTGCTTCCTGTCTTCTTGTATGGTTGTGAGATATGGACGATATCCAGTGACCTGAGACGAAGACTGGACTCCTTTGGTACTGTGTCTCTCCGGAAAATCCTTGGGTACCGTTGGTTTGAATTGACATGGAGTCCCGAATGAGGCACAGTACCTGCATTGTGAGGGAGCGTCAGTTACAGCACTATGGCCATGTGGCACATTTCCCAGAGGGTGATCCAGCTCTTAAGATCCTCATTGTCAGGGAACCCATGTGGCTGGACCAGGCCAAGGGATCACCCACATAACACCTGGCTGCGGCAGATAGAGGGTCATTTCGGCGGAAGCAGAAGGCGGCGTCTCCCACAGGCACGCGTAGCCCTTGAAAGCACCGAGCAAGTTCACCTGAGGTAAAGCCGGCTGACCAGTAGAAATAACCGCAGTGAGAAATTAAAGTCGATCGCTCATGGGTGGAAACTTAAAGCGGCGGTGATTCAGCTGAACACGGAAAGCGAAGCACCTATAAAAGGCAAAGATGACTTCAACATTTAATGTAAGTTCTATCTGCTCTCTGCCCATCGAGGGACGTTTATATGTTGTGTGTCCTGCAGTATGTACAGCTCAAGTTTTCCGGCCGACAGTGCAGATAGCTTCACCTGCCAAAAATGTTTAGTTAATTTAGAGTTGGTCGGGAAAATACGGAATTGGAGGACCGCGTTAGGAATCTGATAGCGATTAGGCAAACCGAAAATTGGATCACTCGGTTTGTTTAGACAATTCGCTACATCTGATTCGCTTCAGTCTCTCCAGGTCCCACTGTAGTCAGTCGAGGCCAAAATCAGCAGCACCAATTCAGCCACAGGGCGAGTGGGTAACAGTAAGGCGGGGTCTAAGAATCCAAAATTTAGTCCCCAGCACCCAGGTCACCAATTCGGACCCAGAACAGGTTCTCAGCTCTCCGCGGCGCCTGTGGAAACTGAGAATAATAAAGTGCTCACAACAGGCGATTCCATAGTGCGGAATGTTAGAATTCCAAACTATGTTAAACCAACAGTTAATGTTAAGTACTTGCAGGGGCCAAGATTTCTGGCATAAAGGCGATTGGACCGTGTTGCCGACGATGAAGTATCTACCTATTGCATGTCGGCACTAATGATTATTTTACAGCAATCTGAGGTATTAAAGGGGAACTTCATCTCTCTATGCACCAAAGCTAAAACAAAATGTCGGAATTTAATTGTATCTGGTCCCTTACCAAGATTATATAGAGGGATGTGATTTATAGCAGATTGCATTCCTTTCACTGCTGGCTAGAAACCTGGTGTGCAAATAAAAGCATAGCATTTGTGAACAATTGGGATGATTTTTGGGAAAGGCCTGGATTTTTCAGAAGAGATGGACTTCATCCTAACTGGAGGGATCTTATGTATTATCCCAAAATATGGCAGCAAAACTGCCTGGTTGATGATTAGAGCACCATCCAGGCCGAAGTCATGTGATCTTAAATCACAGGCTGTTGTTTATCCCACCTGTTATTTTCCTGAAGCTGTTACCCATAATCCCTGTTGTGGGGCATCCAGTAAATTTAGTCTTGATACAAACCATAAATTAATTGATAACCAAAAAATAAGGTGTATAATTAGACCAAGGGATAAAACCAGACACTCCACCAGGGGCATCTGTAATAGAAATTTAATTCAAATTAAAACAAAAAAATATATCAGCAGTTCAGAAAGAACCATGCAGTTTTAAATGCTGTTTATTGAACATTCGCTCTCTTGGCACTAAAGCTGTTTTGGTAAATGATATAATAATAAGTACAAAATCTGATCTGTGTCTTCTCACTGAAACCTGGCTTAGTAAATGTGACACTGTCCCCTAGCTGAGGCGTCACCAGATGGATACTCGTTCCTTCATAAGTCTAGAGATTCAGGTCGAGGAGGAGGACTTGGAATAATTCATTGTAACAAAATGCAAATCACTCCTAAAACTTTAGGCAGCTTTACATCCTTTGAGGCATTCATTTTAAATATTAAAACAGATTCCAACACAATTATAGTGCTAGTCTACAGACCACCAGGGCCATATTCATTGTTCATGACTGAATTTAGCAACCTTCTGTCTGATTTGGCAATAAATTATGATCCAGTAGTTCTGATGGGGATTTTAATGTACACATTGATGTGAAACTGACACTTTTAGCAAATGTTTTACTTATTTGTTAAATTCAGTAGGATTTTGTCAGATTGTCAAAGGTCCAACTCATAATCATAACCATACATTAGATTTAATTATAACTTACAAAGTTGAAATTCAAAATTTAAATATTACTCCATTAAATGTAGTTATTTCCATCACTTCTTAATTACGTTTGATTTAGTTCTGCCCATGCCAAGCGCACTCGCAGATTAAAACAAAGACAGTGCGACATCTAGATTGTAATTCTGCTTCAAAATTTAGAGATACCTTGAGTAAGTCGAGTGTAATTGTGGAAAACCATTTAGATCAGTTAACATCAAATGTAAATGTGGAAAACAATTTAGATCAGCTAACATCACATTATAATGTGACCTTGAGAGATGCTCTGGACACAGTGGCTCCCCTAAAAACAAAAGTGATCAAATCACATAGAAACTCTGACCCTGGTTTAATGAAAATACTCGAGCTCTTAAATTAGAGTGTCGAAAACTGGAGCGCAGATGGAGAAACAACAAAGCTACATGTCTTTCAAATTGCATGGACAGAGAGTGTTAATAAATATAAAAAGCCCTCTTTAAAGCTCGCTCAGAATACTATTCTACATTAATAGATAGCAATAATAAAATCCTAGGGTACTTTTTAGAGCAGTGGCTAAATTAACAAATGGGAATTCAGATCAACAGTGCAAAATACCAACAGATATTAGCAGTACAGACTTTATGAACTTCTTCAATGAGAAATTAAAATATAAGATCCAGATCTCAGCATCACAGTACAAACCAAATACTAGCTTAGCAGACCCTTCGCACATTGCATTCAACACTTTAATAATTTTAATCCTGTAACTCACCAGGAAGTCTTAACTTTAATTACTAAAATGAAGCCCACTACTTGTTCCTTAGATCCGTGCCAACAAAACTAGTAAAAAGTGCAATGGATGTTCTTGCAGCCTATTCTAACGTTATCAATAGTTCATTACTGCATGGCACACCTGATGCACTAAAAGTGTCAGTCATTAAACCTTTACTTAAAAGTCAGACCTAGACCACACATACTAAATAACTATAGGCCTATTTCAAATTTACCATTTCTCTCTAAAATACTAGAAAGTAGTGCCAGTCAGCTTCAGTCACACCTTCAGCTTACAATCTATTTGAGAAATTCCAGTCTGGCTTTGCACTGGTCATAGTAAGAACGCACTAACACGGGTTGTAAATGACATTCTGATATCCTCTGATGAAGGAAACTCACTGTAATTATGTTGTTGGACTTAAGTGCAGCGTTTGACACCATTGACCATTCTATTTTACTGACAGGCTAGAAACGATGTTGGGCTTACAGGCCCCGTGCTCGCTTGGTTCAGTTCTTATTTATCAAATCGATTCCAGTATGTATAGAAATGTGCAGACAGTACTCCATCATTATACACAGAAGTTCAATATGGTGTCCCGAGGGCTCAGTACTGGACCTTTACTTTTCACTTTACATGCTTCCACTGGGATCTCTCATTAGGAAACATAATGTTAATTTTCACTTGCAGATGACACCCAGTTATACCTTTCATTTAAATCAAATGAAGTTTCTCCGATGTTGTCTTTAATTAGTTGTGTTAGTGAATTAAAGGAATGGATGAATGAGAACTACTTGTCTTTAAATACAGATAAAACAGAGATGTTAATTGTTGGAGGGAATGACGCTGATCACAGCAATATTTTGTCATCATTTAACTCAGTTGGAATCCCAATTAATTTACTGAATCAGCCCGCAATCTAGGTGTTATCTTTGACTCTAGCATGTCATTTAAAGCGCATATTACAAAGTCGTCCAAAACATGTTTTTCCATCTTAAAAATGTTAGGAAATTAAAGGCTTTCTAAATAAACAGGATTGTGAGAAATTAATTCATGCATTTATCTCTAGTAGGATTGACTACTGCAATGCGGTGTTCACTGGCTGTTCAAACTGTTCTCTATACAGCCTCCAGTTAATCCAAAAATGCGGCTGCAAGACTTATTACAAGAACAAGAAAATATGAACACATAACCCCAGTTCTTAAATCTTTACACTGGCTCCCAGTTAAGTTCAGGGCAGATTTCAAAATCCTCCTTTTAACATATAAAGCATTAAATGGCCAAGGTCCGGCTTACTTGTCTGAACTTATCATGACTTACAAACCTGAGCGCACATTAAGATCTCAAGATACCGGTCTGCTTAGGATTCACAGGATTAATAAAATAACAGTGGTAGGTCGAGCTTTTAGTTACAGGGCCCCTAAACTGTGGAATGGTCTTCCTGCTTCCATAAGAGTGTCCCTTCAGTCTCAGCCTTTAAATCCCGGCTGAAGACTCACTACTTCAGTTTAGCACACCCTGACTAGAGCTGCTGATTAACTGTACAGACTGCATCTCTGTTGTTATTCATTAGCACTATAACATAAGTAACATGATAATTATATTTGAATACTAACCCTCACCTATTCTGTTTCTTTTCTCGGTACCAAAATGTGGCCATTGTTGCCACGGCCCACCTGCCAAGTTGTTTGCCTGCCTATGGTAAAGTCATCCCTGATGGAGGATCACAGGAATCATGGGAAGAGGGGTCCTTTCATCGAACATTTCAGCGTGGATGGCCAAATGGGAGGCAGCTAGATGGATGAGGTCTCCAGGACTCTAAAAATATCCAAACCTAATTATGTCATATCATCTACTGTTAAACCGTACTTCTAAAATTTTTATTATTATGCTGTATTAAGGATTTGTTCTGTTCTGTATATTGTATTGTATTGACCCCCTACTTTTGACACCCACTGCACGAACCTACCTGGAAAGGGTCTCTCTTTGAACTGCCTTTCCGAGGTTTCTTCCATTTTTCCCTACAAGGTTTTTATTGGGAGTTTTTCCTTGTCTTCTCAGAGAGTCAAGGCTGGGGGGCTGTTAAGAGGCAGGGCCTGTTAAAGCCCATTGCGGCACTTCCTGTGTGATTTTGGGCTATACAAAAATAAACTGTATTGTATTGTATTGTATTTCCGGAAGGCGGGACTGGACTGTGTGTCTGCTTGGGGAGTTGCAAACCGGGATCCTAAGCTGTTTCAATGTGTAGTGGGTGCAGCAACGTGCTGTACCTGTGCATGCCTAACAACTTAACTTGACTTAACTTGAAACCACAATGCAGAACATTTTGTAAAATCATCAAAACTTAGCATTGGTGAGGTGGAGGTTTGTAGTCCAACACTGTTGAAGAATTCACTGAGCACTCTGGTGCAAAGTTTAATAAAAAATATACAAGAATTAATGGACTCTGGGGATTCAGAATATTTTAGAAGTTCATCATTAGTGATTAAACTAAATCATATCTACAGACCTTTAAAACTAAAGCTGATGGTGCTATCAGTTAGACGAGGGTTTTTAGGGTCACCGCCTCTCCCACTCTGCTGAAAGTCTTTCTGCTGCACAGAGAAGTCGCTACCTTTTATGTCATCCGGTGCTCATTAGCTCAAAAATAAAACAGTAAAGATCAACAACTTTGTAATTTCAAACCCTAATATGTTCATAATGCTGATGTAATGGACCTTGTAGTTATGTCTTCATTTTTGGTATAATGTTAATTTATTAAAGTATATTTCATTTAATATTTCCCTGTGATTTTTCCCACTGTGGCATGGCTGTTACCATAATGTGTTGTCCTCGCTGTCACGTGATGCCATCTACAATTCTGATTCCATTGTGAGTTTCATGAGTGTTTTGAACGTGTCCAGATCTCCCAGCTGGAATATTAATTTTGACCTCATGTTGAGGATTTTAATACTCAAAAGAATCAACTTCAAAAATCAGAATATTGTTTAGAGCTTCAGGTTCGATGTGATGTATTCCTTACCATCTTTTTCTGGGCCATTTTCTGATTGAGGATTGCGCTGCTAATTGGTGGGTCTTAATGTTTGTTCCCAATGGGATTTACTGTAAAGCTGCAGGGTTACATAACCTGTGATGTCATCAATGCGCAGGTATAAAGATCACCCTAAAATACTCACCAGTACAACTACTTACTTTTGAACTTTAATTACTAGTATTTTGTATCAAAGTTCTGCCCCTTGACTATGACTTTTGGTTTTACGATTTGACTTTAATGTTTCTGTCTTGTTGATTTTCAGTTTTTCACCTTTGCTTTGTCCTTTGACTCTGTCCTTTCTCCTGACTCTCCGTCTTTACTTATTTAAACTGATTTACCTTTTAATAGTCAGTTCCATTACAAGACCAGTTAGAAAAAGCCTGCAAAAAGACAAAAGAGGTGAACATCCTCTTCATCAGGTAATTCTGGAGTTTAACAAACTGGATGATCAATGCAGGGGGCAGTGAAAGTAAAAATCAAGTAGGCCTCAGTCTTGTCAAATAGCCGGAGATTCTTCACCTTTTCTGACATACTAAGGTAATACAGTCAGCTTTTAAGTCAGTGTTGTTTGGTTTATGATCTTCATGCTTCTCATAAGGCCAAAGTAGCCTTTATTGTCTCCTGTTTGGATGATAAGCCCTTAGAATGGGCGTCATATTCAGTTAGGATACAAATCACCTCTGAGTGTAGAAACAGCCCTACAGCCTGATGCTGCCACCAACGTACTTCACAGCTGTAATGGTGTTGTGCAGGTGAAGAGCAGGGTCTGGTGTCCTACTGATGTGATGCTTAGAACTGAGGAAAAAGACGTCAAACTTTGTTTCATCAGACCAGAAAATTTGTCTTCTCACAGTTTGAGAGTCCTTTGGGTGCTTTTTGTCAAACTCTACATGGCCTTTCATGTGTCTTTTACTGAGAGGAGGCTTTTACTTAGCCACTCTGACATAAAGCCCAGATCAGCAGAGTGTTACATGGACATGTTGTTCTTCTGGACGTTTCTCCCATCTGCACACAGGTTTCTCTGGAGCTCAGGCAGAGTGACCTTCAGCTTTTTGGCCCCCTCTCTTAACCAGTCCATTGTCCACTAATTGCTCAGTTTGACTCTCAGCTCTAGGAAGAGTCCTGGTTGTTCCAAACTTTTGCCCTTTAGTAATGCACTATAGTGGTATTGTCATGTAAAAAGAGTTTGGCCTGTTTCATGGTTTATAAATACACGGCAGAGAATGACACGGCTTAGTAAAACAGGAACACACCAATGACTGGTTATTCAATGTCTTTGTCTGTTCTAATTCTCCACCTTACCAGAGACGCACAGTACAAGCTGACTGGTGAATCAAAATGATCTCAGAGTGAGAACTTTCATGACTGAGCCCCAGTACAGAACTGTCACCCTCCATAATACTAGTACTGTAACTCTCCTGTTTTGATGGAAAGCAACTGTGGAAATCAGCCAGTTAGCACAGGTCATCTGTAATACAAGATGGCTGCTCTTGGCTATAAAACACCAGTGTACCAGCTATTCCACTCTGGAACCTCTAACTGCATAATTCAAACCTCTGTACTCCATATTCTTGATGGTCCTCATATGGGGGGGTTTAACAGCAACAAGAAAGTAACAAAAGTGAACTGACTCAAGTCCTGACACATGAAACAAGGCATACGTCGAAAATGACTGAGAAAAAGACAGAATATATATATGTGATGAGGACGTCTTCTCTTGTCATCATATTTTTATCAGAGGTTCCCACCAGCGACTTTGAGTTCTAGTTGGACTAAAGTATAGGAGAATGGAAGCGCCTCACAAATTCTGACAGACAAGGACTCAAGAGGTTTCACACCAAATTATTGGTGGTTTAAAACCACATTGACTCTCCAAATGGTGATAACATCAGGGAGGAGTTAAATAAGAAGTTTCTGGAAAATTCTGAACAAGGAATCACCTCCTTCAACTTAAGCTGAAAATAGCTTAGAATGCCACACAGAAACTTTTACTGGTCCTAATAAACTGTTTCTGATAATCCATTAAACTCCGGGTGATGACTGAAGGTGACTTTAACTTGGACTTACCCGTGCTTGTTACAAAACCCCTTCTAGAATCAAAAACATTAATTGGGGACCCCTACCAGAAAGAAGAGACATAAGAACATTGTGTAATTTAAGGTCATGTGAAATAAAAACTTCAACCTATTCCTTTGTAAAAGAGAAAGGGAACAGAAGAATAAAATGAACGCTCTTTGAAAGCAATTCACAATGATAAAATTGAAGTATTACCCTGTGAGACTGGCAGATCAGTGAATGAAATCCACCTTTAAATTCTCCCAAGGTCATATGGCAGGGGAAAGCGGGGGCAACAAATATTAAAAATGACAACAAGTGCCACAAACCCTCACAGAGAATTTTACATGTTTAGCTAAATTCAGCCACCTGAAATATTGTTGTATAAATTGTAAAGTTTTAAAAATATCAGGGTGACCCCAAAAGGGTGATGAGTGACTCCACCTGAAACTCTACAAATCGCCAGTTCAGGAACAAATGACTCAGGTGTCACAGGAGGTGGTGGAGAAATGGACCACAATGAGTGAAGGGACTCCCAGAAATATTCCAGCAATTCTATGACTGTTGCTCCTAAAAATGTTGAGGGTGGACTAATAGGTTTGTGTTCAAATATCACCACATCAGGCTTGGTCAGTCTGGAATATGCATCTTCTTTCAGACCATCAACAAGGTGATAAGAAACTAAAAACTGAAACTGACTAAAAAACAAGGACCACCGCTGGTCTCTCTCATTATGTCACTTTGCAGATTTCAGGGAACTAATATTCCTATGGACAAAAAAAATTAAAACTCAGGAGATGTCCCTTCCAGCCAATGTCACCATTCTTCTAAAGCTAATTTAATAGCAAACATTTCACGATCATCCACATCAAAGTTCTGCTCAGAAGCAGATTGTGTCTTCAATAAATAAGCACATGGATGTACTTTGTCCATATCCAGAAAGTGCTGAGATAACACAGCTGCCATACTGACACTAAACACATCGACCTCCATGAAATGGTGAGGGTGTCTCAAAATGGCGGCAGACATGAATCAAGTCTTTAGATTATCAAACACCTGCTGGTTTCACATGTTCAAGTAAATTTCTAGGTGCTTCTCTTATGGTGCAGTAATAGGAGCAGCCAGCAAAGAAAAAGTCTTTATAAAGCAAACCTAACTAAACAAAACCTTCTCTGCGTCTGTTTCAATACAAGAATGGCTGAGGTGATAATCCAACAACAGTACTGACGTCTGGTGAACGTTACATTTCTAAAAATTAGCAAATAATTTATTTTCACAAAGACGTGACAAAGCCTCCTTTACATGAGCTATGAGAGATATGGAATCTTTAAAAAAGACTGAGATATCACTGATATAAATCAACTGAATGACCTAAAAGATCACACAAGATATCCTTAAGAAGATGGAAATGTGAGCATGAGCCAAACCATATGGCAGGACTAAATTATATACGGCCGAAGCGGTTGACGCAATGTCCACCGTCGCTTTGTCAGGAAAGGAAGGAATCAGAGGAAGAGCTCATTATCTTTCACTGTAATTTTATTAAGTTCTGAAAATCAATACAAGGGAAGTGACTCCATCTTAGATATCTATGAAAAATAATCAACCCATCAGGATTGACAGATGGATAAATAAAACTATTAGAGTTTTGCAACTAAGCCTTAACTGCCTTCGCTCAGAACAGGACAGAGATAACAGAGACCCTAGGCAAGGAGCTTTACGGAAGTAACTAGTCGAATCATGTACAGATGGGTGGGATAGGACCATGTTTGGAAACTCTTGAAATGTCAGAATAATCTCAGGAGTGTCTAGTGGGAAATTGAAAAATGGGTTCAATCACCAAACTGAATACGCTGAAAGCAACATGGACTCCAATACAGTATGTACAGTACATGAAAGTGAGCTTATGAAGCCAAGGAAGAGTAGGAGATACTCAGCGTGCAGTGTGGGCGTAGCAGTCAAGGACTCTGATTTCAAACCCATGTGTTTCAGAATACTGCTGACACGTGTGACCCTGAACAAGTCACCTCACTGGAAGCAAAGCTCCAATGGGAAAACCTGAAAAGGCGTAACCAGCTGAAATCTCAGTTATTGTAAGTTGCTTTGAGTCAACTAAATGTAATGTAAGGTAATGAGTCTGACAGTGCTATCTCAGACATTCAGTGGAGGTTTGAAATTTATAAAATTTCCAGCAGCATCTGATTAACAGAAGTAAGAATCTCGCAGGATAGGGAGGCATGTTGGATTTTAAAAATATCCAGCAGTCAAGATTGATCAAAACCAGAAATGAGTTGAATATGTCCTGTGTCAGACTTTGTCTGATTATGAATGACCCGAGAATATTTTACATTTCCTTGTTTTATGGTGTGTTAACCTAATCAGTATTTATCTGTGTGTATTTGTAATTTTGAAAGTCTGTAATTGTGTTTACCTGCAAATCCTTACAGCACTCTAAGTCTGTGCTCAGAGTACAACATAAAATAAATAGAATTTCATGGAATTGAAGTCAATTGAAACATCTCACCAAACAACAGAGAAACCATTTTGAATGTTGATATCACATTGCACTTACATCGATTACTCTACACCATGTGACCAGACCAAGAATAAGTTCGCTGTCCATCTGCACATCATCAGTGGCTAATGGAGGCCATCAACACCCCTGTGATGTTGAGATATGAAATACAACAAAAGAGCCTAAAATGGGCGAGAACTGGAAGATTTAGATGTTTAAAGGTGAAAATAGCTAACTAATCTGTGCGGTGGACTACAAGAGTAATAAAACCAGAGAGACAGAACATTCATGTAGATTAAGGTGAAAAGGGAAATAATAAAGAAAAAGACATTAACATGAAAATGAAAAAGATGTCAATAGTAAAGAAAACACCAAAAGAATGGAAGGTTACTCAGTCATGCATCTAGGATTGTGTCAGAGTCATCACTCTTATAGTCTGCCAAACTTGACTCGACAGTAACCAACATACCTTACAGACTCAAAAAACTGCTGAGTCCATCGATCTTGAAAGCTCTCAGTGCTGGGAATGGCGATCTTTGTCCTGTGACATTGACTCAGAAAAGGTAAGTCAAAGAAGAGAGTAAGTCGGAGGCACCATGTTTGGAAAGGGTGCAAATAAAGAGATAGAGGTGTTGAAGGCTGTTCTTTCACCTTTGACTACAGAGCATGCACATCACCAGAATGTATCCATTGAAACATCTAGAAAACTAGAAGAAAAAAATTGAGAGAAACACAGTATTTTTTCTACAGGTTTATACATAAAGGGAGATCAAGTGTAAACATTAAAACAGAAATTATAATAATAATGAAAATAATTAAAAAATAGAAGGAAAAGTCTAAAATTACAAATGTGAATACAATAGATTATAACTTATTTTTGTGAAGTGCTCTTTGACTGAAGTCATTTCCATTTTGTAGTTTCTGAGGTGTTAGACAGAACTGTAGAACATGACAACAATCAGACGAGAACTGGCCATTCAGCCCAACAAAGCCCACCAGTCCTGTCCACTTCATTCTTTAAAATAACATCAAGTCGAATTTTGAAAGTCCCTAAAGTCCCCCTGTCTACTACATGACTTGTTCTCTTATTCCAAGTGTCTGTCGCTCCTTGTGTAAAAAACTTCCTAATGTTTGCGTGAAATTTCCCCTTCACAAGTTTCTAACTGTGTCCCCGTGTTCTTGATGAACTCATTTTAAAGTCACCGTTTGATCCACTGGTCTAATTCCCTTCATTTCTAAACACTTCAGTCAGGTCTCCTCTTTATCATCTGTCAAGGCTCAGCTCTTTAATCTTTCCTAATAACTCATCCTCTATAGCCTTGGAATCAGTTGATTTGTTTCTCCTATGGATCTTTGGTCTTTATGGAGACCAAAACTGCACTAGATTCATTGAAAGGACTAGATGTTACAATCCTTGATATCTGCATCGCTTCTAATGGGGGGGAAATCTTGAGGGATGGCAGCCAGGAGGCTTTACCAGCAGAATACATCGTCAGTTGTGTGCCTCAACTTCCCAGAGTGTTTCGGCCATTTATCACAAGACACCCTCTGCTGAGGCAGGCCCACCACAGGTTGATCAAGCCTGGACGTGTGTCTCGCGGTTAGCTGATCGCCTTAACTGCCCAAGTGATATCACCCCTCTTCAACCATTGCCAGTGACTGGTCCTCTCAGCAGTGTTAGCCAATTCTCTGATAGCCTGTCGATGGGCCTGTCCCCTGACTCCAACCTCTCTAAGGAGCTTCACTGTTGTACTGGCAACAAAGCCCCTACACCCCACCTCCACCGGGCGCACCTTGATCTTCCAGCCTCTGTCGTCCACCTCAGCTGCTAAGTTGGCATACCGCAGCTTCTTACGTTCAAAGGCTTCCTCAATGGCATCCTCCCACAGTACCGTCAGCTCGATGACGTAAGCAAGTTTTCAGGAGTTAGACCAAAGTACGAGGTCTGGTCGCAGAGTAGTTGTTATGATCTCTGTGGGGAAGATGAGCCTCTGATCCAAGTCAGCTTGCATCTGCCAATCCCTGGCTACCTTCAGTGGTCCCAGATCCGGCATTGAAGGGCTAGTCCTCTGCTTGTCCCCCTCCCGGACAAATGCTGGTGGGTTCTGGCGCACCTCCTGATTGGTGAAAGGTTGGGCATTGATGGCTTCCCTCTTGCACTCAACTTTCTCAGCCAGACACCTGAGGACCTGGTTGTGTCTCCTTGTGTATCTGCCTTGAGTGAGGCTAGTCCTACAACCAACCAGGATGTGCTTGAGTGTTGCTGGGACTGTACACAGTGGGCAATATGGGTCCTTACCAAACTACAGCTGCAGATTTATGGGGGAAGGCAGCACATCATATGTGGCTCGGATGATGAAGCTCAGCCTGTTGGACTCCCTTCCCCAGAGTTCACTCTATGCAAGTTTCCTTTTTTCAACACTCTCCCACTTCATCCAGCGTCCCTGCTCGGCCTGCGCTACAGCTCTGGTATGTCTGGCTGCTTCCTCCTGTCGACGCACCTCCTCTACCACCATGTTTCAACGTTCGGTTGAAGATGCCTGTTGCCAGAGAGGTGTTACTGCTCCAAGACCAAAGCCTTCTCTGCCCTGTTGGACGTGGCCCACCACATCACGATGGAGAAGAGCAGATTTGGCCTGTAGCACAGCTGTGGCTGGGGTCCACTTCCTCCCTGTTGCTAGGGTAGGAGCAGCGCCTCTCATTATGGGATCCCGGGAGTCCGTGAGTGACATGTCCAGCCTCACCTTGGAATGGGCAGTAACAGTATTCTGTCGCTGTAGAGTCCAACACTGCTGAGGCATTTTGGAAGTCCAAGCCACTTCCTCACGTAAGAGCACACTAGCCTCTCCAATCGATTGGCATGAGTGAGCGAGACCTCATATGTGGTCAACGGCCACAACAGTCTGGGTAATAACCCAAACTGGAGGCACCAGAGCTTCAATTTCCCTGGGAGTGTGGTGTTGTTAATCTGCCTGAGGCCATTAGCCATGTCATACCATAGTTGTTCAAGTTGCCGGGTGTCATTGAGCTCTACATTATACCACTGCCCGAGGCTCTTGATGGGCTTCTCTAAGACTGTTGGAATTGGTTCTCCACTGATATAGAACCGCTCAACTGTCAGTTTTCCTTTTATGATGGAGATGCTGTGAGATTTGCTTGGCTTGAACTCCATTCTTGCCCACTGGATGTTTTCCTGGAGCTTCTGTAGCAATTGCCTAGTACATGGCTTTGTTGTTGTAATGATGGTCATGTTGTCCATGTAGGCTCTAATGGGAGAAAGACGGAAGCTACTCTTTATTCTCTCACCTCCCACTACCCAACGGGATACCCGCATGAACATCTCCATTGACATGAAAAATGCCAGAGGGGAAATAGTACAGCCTGCCATAACTCCAATTTCCAGTTGCTGCCAGGCGGTGGTGTTTTTCTCAGCTGTTACACAAAACTGTAGATCCCGAAAGTAGCTCTTGACCAGCTCTGTGATGTGGTTTGGTACATTGAAATAGTTGAAGGCCATCCACAAGATCTCATGAGGGACCGACCCAAAGACATTGGCAAGGTCTAAAAAGACCACATGAAGGTCTCTCCGTTCTTTCCTGGCAGTTTGAATCTGGTGCCAGATGACACTGGCATGCTCCAGAAATCCCGAGAAGCCCTGGATACCGGCCTTCTGCACTGATGTGTCAACATAGCCGTTTCTTTGCAAGAAAATAAATAGCCTTTGAGCCAAGACACTGAAGAAGATCTTACCCTCTACATTCAGCAGGCTGATCTGGCGAAACTGGCTGATGGATGAGGAGTTCTTCTCCTTAGGGATCAGAATACCTACTGATCTTCGCCAAGCCCTTGGAATCACTCCTTACTGCCATGCTACCTTCATCAGCTACCACAGGTATTTGAGGACTCCAGGGGTGTTTTTATAGAGTGCTATATGGAATGTCATTGGGTCCAGGGGCTGATGCTGATCTTGCCTGCTTCACTGTCTTCTCCACCTCTTTCCATGTGGGGGGCCCTATGTCCATTTGGTGTTCAGGTGCCTGAATAAGTGGCATGTCGCTCAGGATGGTGACTGGCTCATGCCTCCGACCATCGGAGTAAGTTTTCCTCAAGTGTTCTTCCAGGTCTTTTATGGGCACTTTGAGGCCCCCACTCTTCTCTTGGACAAAAAGGCCCTTAACAAAGCTGTATGGGTTGCTGTAGAATAGGGTCCTTGTCCGTTCTTTCCTCTTTCGTTGTTGTCTGAGGTGCTGTGCTCTTCGCAACTTAGTAAGCTGCTGCTTTATTTCATCCTGCAGATCAGCAAGTCCCACCCTGTCTCATAGGCCCTCCTCCACTGTTTCCTGAGTTGTCTTCTCTCTTTCACCAACCTGTCAATTTCCCGCTCCCTCCTGGACTTTGGCTGGTTTAAAGGGCCTTTCTGCTTCCTCTGTGTCTTGCTCTTTACCCCAAACCTCTCGGCACCATAGCTGTAGATGATGGTTCCCAGGTTCTCAAGCTTCCTTTGAAAGGGACCCTTTTGTTGTTCTAGTATAAGAACCAGTTCTGAGTCAATGGGTTCCCACTCTCTCTTCTCACTGGATCTAGGCCACAGAATCTGAGATTTCCTACCCTCCGTCTTTCTTTCTGGCTGGACCCAGTATTGGAATTTGCTGCCGGCAGTGGCTGGCTGTGCTCTGGGATGGAACATAGTGTTGGCTATGGCTGGCTTAATTCTATACTGAACTGTGTTGCTAGCTGTTGGTGGCTGGACTCCACACTAGAGGCTGATGTTGTTTGGCTGGGCCCTGAACTAGGGCCTAATATATGGTATGGCTGGCTAGGCTCCAGACTGGAAACTGCTGCTGGCTGTAATTGACTGGGCTCCAGTCTGGAGAGTGTAGAAGGGTCTGTACGACGCTAAGCTTCGTTCGAAGTGCTGATACCCTGAGGACTGTGGGGGTTCTTCTACCTCTGGACTTCATTCGACTGATTTGACTTACTTTGTAAGAAGTATTGGTCAATGTGAGGCCCCTTTCTAAGCTCACTGAGGCACTTCTTCCTACCTTGGTGTATGCCCATGTCAGTTGTTAGCTTTGACCACCGACAGATGCAGCTCTGCAGCTTCTTTCCTGACAGCATTGAAGGTCCATTAATTGCAGTGCTGGTTGTCCTATTCATTGTCAGTACCGTTCCAAGGTCTGTTGCCGTAAAATCCGTCCGGAATGGGTCTTCTTCCGCCCCCGCTCTCGCAGACCCTGGGGGTATCTTCTCCTTCAAAGTTTTTGTAGCAAAAATGGGTGGACCCAGAAATGCTAACAAGCGCTGGGTCCTGCTGGTATGAGGCGCTAACCCACACCTGCCCAATTGGGGTCTATTCCCTCCTGTCAGCAGTCTTTCCAGGCTGTCATCTGGTCTTTCCCTGATTGTCAGCTTCCCTTTCACAGTGGTCGGTGGATCGCTCCAGAGTTCAGATTCAATGAAAGGACTAGATGTTACAATCCCTGATATTTGCATCGCTTCTAATGGGGCGGAAATCTTGAGGGAGAGGCTTTACCAGCAGGACACATCGTCACATAAAATATTTGTTGTTTTTTAAAGGAAGATTCCCTCATATTTTATAAAGTTTAACCGAGAAATAAAAACCCCAAAGTCCTCCCTTTCCAATTTGCTCTTTTATTTTTCTAAGTAGACTGGAGCATGAAAAGTGAGACAATTTGTTGTCTTCTGTGGTGAATTTGCACCCAATGTCTCCTTTACGTGGATACATGATTTTCTCACAGAGCTACAACATATTCTGGATGTGTAATACCCTGTTATTAAAGACCACCACCTCCACAGCCACATCCTCACCTCTGCCACATCCATAGGTAAAGCTAAGCTGCCACCTTCTCCTCATCCTTGGGTGATATCAGGCCTTTGTCAAAAAGAACAGCACTAAAACATGGAGAGATAGTAACGAGCGTCTTCAGACACCTGACAGAGCATTTTGAGTAGAATAGCAAGGAAAGGAAAAAAAACGATAATGAATGACAAGGCTCTGGAAGACACTGCAATTGAAGGTTTGGACCCTGAGCACCACTAGAGTGCCCCCTCATTGGCTACATTCAAGTTTGTTTTTTTTTATTTACACTACTTGTTTGTGTTTTGGGACTTAGGCATCATGGTGGAGACAGAACAATCAAACTGGTTCTGCTAAGGTGGCAGGTGTTTGATTGGTTCACTCCTATTGAGTGACAGATTGTGGGTAGCTTATGTGTTTATTATGGGTTGGTAGGTGGGTGGCAATTATCAACTGTGCTACTTGATTCTCAACTAGTGGCACGTGTTACCAATCTGAGAGAAGACACGGAGATAAAGTGCAGTCTAGTGTTGAAATGGCATCTAAAAGAATATGTCCATCCGCTTCTGAAAAGAGAAATCAGAAAAAAGAAGAAGAGGAGAGACAATCTCAAAGCGGAGGTATTTTTATAATGTACTTTTTTAAGTAAAATAGCCCTTGTTTATTAGTGCAATGTGGCAGATCTGTCTGAGATGTACAGTTTGCAAAATGTTTTGTATGCCATTGCATCATGAAAGTGTTTTTCATGCTATATATCATTACGGCAAAAGATGAACTTTATACAATACAATTTATTTTTGTATAGCCCAAAATCACACCAAAGTGCAATGGGCTTTAACAGGCCCTGCCTCTTGACAGCCCCCCAGCCTTGACTCTCTAAGAAGACAAGGAAAAACTCCCAAAAAATCCTAGTAGGGAAAAGATGGAAGAAACCTCAGGAAAGGCAGTTCAAAGTAGAGACCCTTCCAGGTAGGTTGTGTGCAGAGGGTGTCAAAAAGAAGGAGTCAATACAATACAATACAATACACAGAACAGAACAAATCATCAATACAGTATAAAAAAAAAAATTTTACAAATACAGACCAGAATTTAACAGTAGATGATATCCAATAATATGATTTGGATTTGTTTAGAGTCCTAGAGACCTCGGCCATCAAACCGACTCCCCCTATTGTACATTCCACAACTGGAAACAGCTGGGTCAATCGATAAAGGACCCTCTACCCCACGATTCCTCGCGATCCTCCATCAGAGATGACTTTACCTTAAGCAGGCAAAACAACTTGGAGGGCCGTGGCACCAAGTGCCATATTTGAGTACCAAGAACAGAAACAGAATAGGTGAGGGTTAGTATTCAATTCTAACTGTCATGTTACTTATGTTTTAGTGCTAATGACTGACAACAGAGATGCAGTCTGTACAGTTAATCAGCAGCTCTAGTCAGGGTGTGCTAAACTGAAGTAGTGAGTCTTCAGCTGGGATTTAAAAGCTGAGACCAAGGGACATCTCTTATAGTAGTAGGCAGACAAGTCCACAGTTTAGGGTCATGTAACTAAAAGCTCGACCTCCCACTGTTATTTTATTAATCCTTGGAATCCTAAGCAGACTGGCATCTTGAGATCTTAATGTGTGCTCAGGTTTGTAAGTCATGATAAGTTCAGACAAGTAAGCCGGATCTCGGCCATTTAAAGCTTTATATGTTAAAAGGAGGATTTTGAAATCTGCTCTAAACTTAATCGAGCCAGTGTAAGGATTTAAGAACTGGAGTTATGTGTTCATATTTTCTTGTTCTTGTAATAATTCTTGCAGCAGCATTTTGGATTAACTGGAGGCTGTATAAAGACCAGTTTGAACAGCCAGTGAACACCGCATTGCAGTAGTCAGTCCTACTAGAGATAAATGCAGGAATCCTGTTTATTTAGAAAGCCTTTAATTTCCCAACATTTTAAGATGGAAGAAACATGATTTGGACAACTTTATAATATGAGCTTTAAATGACACGCTACAGACAAAGAGAACTCCTAGATTGCAGGCTGATTCAGTAAAATTAATGGTGATTTCAACTGAGTTAAATGATGACAGAATATTGTTGTCCCTCCAATAATTAACATCTCTGTTTTATCTGTATTTAAAGACAAGTAGTTCTCATTCATCCACTCCTTTAATTCAGTAACACAACTAATTAAAGACAACATCGGAGAAACTTCATTTGATCTAAAAGAGGGTATAACTGGGTGTCATCTGCATACGAGTGAAAATTAACATTATGTTTCCTAATGAGAGATCCCAGTGGAAGCATGTAAAGTGAAAACAGTAAAGGTCTGATTACTGAGCCCTGCGAGACACCATATTGAACTTCTGTGTATAATGATGGAGTCCTGTCAGCACATTTCTGTACATACTGGAATCGATTTGATAAATAAGAACTGAACCAAGTGAGCACGGGGCCTGTGAGTCCAACATCGTTTTCTAGCCTGTGCAGTAAAATCGAATGGTCAATGGCATTAGCAACATAATTACAGTGGAGTTTCCTTCATCAGAGGATATCAGAATGTCGTTTACAACCCGTGTTAGTGCCGTTCCTGTATTATGACCAGTGCAGAAACCAGACTGGAATTTCTCAAATAAATTGTAATGCATAAGGTGTGACTGAATTGGCGACTACTTTTTCTAGTATTTTAGAGAGAAAGGGTAAAATTGAAATAGGCCTATAATTATTTAGTATGTGTGGGTCTAGGTCTGACTTTTTAAGTGATGGTTTAATGACTGACACTTTATAAATTGCTTTTCTATGATGCTGGGATTTTTGAAGTCTGCAGTTGTTAATTATTAAATTATTAGCTGCAGCTTCCAGCGTTGAACATGTTAGTCATTTTAAGCTCTGGTCCTTTGGCCTGTTAGTTCACCATCTGTCTGTTTTACTTGCTCTGAGCCACCAGGTGGCACTGACATTAAAACTAACTGTACAAAAAAGGAAACAAAAGAAAGGTACCCCCAGGATCAGAATTTCATGTTACAAAGTAGATTACGGTCTTCCTACAAAAGTGGTCTATGTGTGCTAATTGTTGTTGAGATTGACCAAGGGAGTGGAACAAAAAACACAGACACTGAGCTTTTTATTACATTTTGTTAGGTAAGAGGATTTCTCTGTACCCAAGAATACTCCACTTAAAGAATCACATCTGAACAAAAGAGAACTGATCTGAAATTATATAACTAAATAGTCAGCTAGAAATCACCATGAGGGATGATGTAGCCGCCTTTATATAAGGTGAAGTCAGGCACGGGTAAGACGCGTGTCAAAGAAATCTCTCAGTCCAAAAGTTCATTTTTAAAAATATTTAGTGAAAGTTAAAGGCAAATAATCTATACAAGAATAAAAAGAAAAATAGTTACACACAAAGAATAAAGGAAAAAAATGGAAAAATGTATCTTCTATAAACTTAGTTTTTCTTATGAAGCTTTGGTTACTTCTGTACTTAAAGGTTATTTATTTCTTCTTCTGTATACTTTAAACATACGGTTCAAAACTTAGATCTTTTAATTTACGAGTTACTTTACACTCAAAAGACCTTAGCGCTGGCACTTAGATATGCACCAGGCTCAGTGACATGCATATGCACAAACACGAGCATAAAAAGGAATTCGTTCAAGGACACGGTTAAAAAACCGTATGCCTCTATACCTTACACAAGGTAAGGCTAAACACTTACTAAAGAACATTGTTTACTCAAAAACTGTTAAGAAATGACAGAAAAATACCAACTCAATTCTATTCACGGGGGTTTTAGGAACCTCCCATATTTTATGCATTATATCTAGTAAATATTCATACATTTTATAGAACTAGGAAAATGGCTCTTACAGATGACTTATTGCATATGAGAAACAATCCAAGAATAGGACTGCTTAGACTCATTTCTCATTAAAAGAAAAACAAAACAAATGAACAAACAAAACCCCAAATCCAGTTGTTAAGCTCGATCATCTGTTTTTATTTTCACTAGCAGCAGGTTTTCTTGTTCACAGAATCATAGAATTACATTTATTGGCCACATCTATAATGACATACAAGGAATCGGGCTCTGGATTTTCAGAACCATAAATTTGTTCAACGAGTCCAAATCTCAATTATTCATTCAAGATAAAGGAATGAATCCACATAAAAAAAGAAGGGAAAAAACAAAATAAATAAAATTAAAAACAAAAACCTTCGTGCTTAA
>NC_053166.1:124275580-124295386 GCF_016835505.1 Polypterus senegalus | reverse complement strand
CAAGATCCATGAATCTTTCTTCACCAACAGATGCCCCTTAGCCGTTGGACCCCACGACCTTGCCCAGCACCCAGTCCATCTAAGCATTGAACAGAGTAGGAGCAGAACACACCCCAGACGAACCCCATAATTAAATGGGAAAAACGCAGATGTCCTGCCTCCACTTTGCACAGCACTCACAGTGCCAGTGGACAGGCCAGCCATGATATCCAGCAACCTCAAGAGGATCCCGCAAACCCTCAAGATGTCCCACCGGGCAGCTTGATCAACTGAGTTGAGCGCTTTACAAAAATCGACAAAGGCTGCAACGAAACTCTGCCAATAGTCGCGTTTGCGCTCCATGAGAACCCTCAGTGCCAGGATGTGGTCGATGGTAGACTTCTTATGCGTAAAACCAGACTGCACTGGTCGCTGGTAGGTGAGTAAGTGATCATGGATCCTATTGAGGATGATCCTAGCAAGGAGCTTTCCCGATTGCTGCAATGCAGGCGATCATCCTTCCCTTTCCAGATAGGGACAATAAGTCCCATTTCCCAGTCAGTTGGGATGATGCTAGTCTCCCAGTTGGAAGCAAAGATTGCTTGCAATGCCAGGAGGACGGTCTTACCACCAGCCTGGAGAAGTTCACCCCAGATACCACAGATCCCTGCAGCCTTCCCTGTCCTCACCTTGGCCACCACATGTGCAATCACAGTGAGACTGGGTGGTTCACAGTTAATTTGAGGATCAACTTCAAGAATTGTGGACCATAGATATTCAGCGTCCTAGCCAGAGGATCAGCTTTGAACAACTGCTCAGAGTAGCTAGCCCAGCAAGTCACAACTGCACTGTCATCTGTAAGGACCGTTCCATGAGCCGCCCTGATTGCGACTCTCCAAGGAACAAATTTAGATTTGCGTAATGCTTTGATTCCTCTGTAAGCAGGATGTGGGTCACTAGACCACAGATGGTGTCACCTGCTCACAGATTCCTCTAACAAACGCCTCTTTATCTGCCCTCAGAGCCCTCGCAGCCATCCTTCTCAGTTCCCGGTACAGACCAGAGTTGCCATTGAGCCGTGCACTGCGACTCCTCTTGATGATATCCAGGGTGCCCCGCGAGATGAAACACCTCCTTCTGGGAACACCAATAACACCAACACAACCCTCAGCAACCATCAGGGTCTTGTCATGGAAGGTCTCCCACATCAAATTAGGATCAGCATTCGTACCCAAATCTGCAAGTTCATCTCACAAACTGCGTGCAAAATCATTAGAAACAGCCTGGTCTTTGAGATATTGTGGTTACAGTCAGCAGCAATATGTCCAAACTCCACACAAATGTATCTGCAGTCTTGGACAAAGGTTTACACCAACATCTAAGTCATTGTGCCAATTATGTCATGATGTGCCACTTCATGTGACCCACCGTCTAACGATGGTTCATCGCATCATGAAATTGGTGTCACAAAATGGCATTTGTATTCAACTCAAAACAAAACAACAGTAAAATTAATTACATTTCACACAAGATGATATGCAGGTAGACATTTATTAGAATGAAAGCTTTGATAACAATAATTCATTCTCAACAAAGTGAGCACCTGGCTGTGTTCTTTCCATCTCATTAGCAGAGCCTGCAGGTCCTCTAAACACACAGAGTGTTATTAATTTATTATCACAAAGTCAAGGTTGCTTTCCAATGGAAATCCAAAGCTGCACTTCTAACTGCACACAATACTCTGAGGCCTGCTTTGCCTTTCACCTTTCCCAGCATAACATGCACTCCCTCCTGTTCGGCTTGTCAAGTCTTTCAGACCTTTGGCCACCTTGTACTGGAGATCTGTCGGCTGTAAAGGTTCAAGTATCTGCCATTCATATCTAAATCATTACAATCCGCTGTAGCAATTCTCGCATGAACAATTAATCTGCTGTTCAAAAGGGTCTGACTACAGTTACCCACCACACCAACCTTTATGTAGGGTGGGCTTTCTAGCTTTCAAAGAGCTGATGTCCTAAGACCCTCATATGTTCTGAGCCCCTACAATAAACACGTCACTTTTCAGTTGTCCTCCTCTTACATTTAATTTTTCACTTTCGCCCTCCATAAGATCTGCAGGATGAATGACAACACATCTGGTCACAGTTACATGTGTCTGAATTCAAACACCATTTGCTGGACTGGTGCCATAGCCCCACATAGTAGATGTGTTTTCACGCCATTTTACACCTCTCAGTGACAGCTCTTTTATCTTGGGGTCAGCCATTGTGAGACAGGTTCAGGTTTATGGTCTGAAAGGCAGAGGAGAAGAGGATTTAGAAATGGACCAAAGGAAAGAGAAAACTGCAGTCAAACATTAGTGGGTGAACACCAGAAGAGACGAGAAACACCAGAAGACTGGGAACAGCATCTCAGTAGACTCTAATCTTCAAATTCTCTTCATGTCTATTAAAAAGTGGAGGAGTGCCATTCTGTGTTCTTCTGGTGCTTTGTCAGTGTAGTCCTTAAATGTCACATGTCCTCCTTATTTCCCATTTATTTACTCTTTCAAATACAAAAAATCAGAATAACATTAATGTTTGCAGAAGATTATTTTTAAACATGTCACAGTTTGCAGGTTTCAGTCAATGTAGTGTTCATTTTACTTGGTGTTGCTCATCTGGCCATTTGTAAAATAAGATATTTAAACCTCAGTGATGTTGTGCTTTTATAAAAGGGAACTTCAACGGCTCAGTGTGACAAGTGCTGATGTTTTTACAGAGATGTTATTTAGTAGGAACTTACAGAATGTCTCCAATGTCTTCATATCTTTACAGAGTGGGAAAGATAAGGTACACTTGGCATTATAAATATGTGGTGGACTGTGGAGACCTAAGCGACTTCAATGCATCTTTGAGACTCTTAAACAATGAAGTCCATGTGAACCCAAAATGGACAGAAGAGACACTGAAGACAATGAGCTGCTTTATAAAAAATTCCTCAAGTAAAGCTGACATCAGATTGGATAACATTAATGTGTACGATTACATAAATGAAAGATTTGTTCACTTCTTGTCAGACTGTCTGGATTGGATATCTTCTATACGGTAAATAATTTAACAGAAATGTATTGTAGAGTTAATGTTCTTGTCTCTCTTCTTCCTTTTAATTTGTGGTGTCATTTTGTGCATCTGCTTCTTCTCACTGGTAGACAGCCTGACTGTTGTGAACTTGAGAGTTTTCAAGCACAAAGTAACAAAATATCTCATAAATATTCAGATTAATGTCAAAAACCCGTCTAGTTACACAAGAGAAAAGTTGAATCTTTATAAATAAAAAGTTATATTATCCACAAAAACAAAACAAGATCTGGAGAGCATAAGTCAAAATGGCAATATACACAATCGCAAAAGGTAAATGCAGTCCCCAAATAAAATCCAAAAGGTGAGGTCAAAAAACAGATCACATGTTCAAAAATCCAGAAAATTAAAAACACAGAATGAACTCAAGAGAACACAGCACACACCACAGCACAATACGTGCATCTGAATGAACCGCAAAGGACTGTGGGCTGCTCCCACCTTAAAAGGGTTGTGAATAGTTTCTTGACGCTGATAGACAGGAGGCCCCAGCACTTGAGGAGCTAGTAAACAATGCTTAAGCATAAGATAACTACATTATGAACATAATTAACACAAAGTGTAAGAGATTAGACAGACCACGTTAAAGAGCTGAGCACCACCCAGTAACTCTGTATAACTGAAAAGATAAAAAAACAAACAGCACTAGTAAAAGAATGGCTTTTCAGACTGGACTTCCACAGTGAACTGACTTCAGAATGGCCAAGCGTCCAGTTGTATGTTTTTCTGGTAGGAAGAGGTGGGTCCAGGTGGATGGTGGGTTTCTATTTCTTTATTTTTCTTTGAATATTATTAAAAAGTGCTTTGCTGTATTGGAGCACCAACCATTTCAATAACAACAACATTTATTTCTATAGCACATTTTCATACAAACAGTAGCTCAAAGTGCTTTACATATTAAAGAATAGAAAAATGAAAGACATAATTATAAAACAAAATAAATCAACATTAACATCGAATAAGAGTAAGGTTCAATGGCCAGGGGGGACAGAAAAAACAAAAAACTCCAGACGGCTGGAGAAAAAATAAAATCTGTAGGGATTCCAGACCATGAGACCACCTGACCAGTCCCCTCTGGGCATTCTACCTAACATAAATGAAACAGTCCTCTTTGGATTTAGGATTCTCATGGAAGGGCTTGATGATGATGATGGTCACGTAGACTTCTTCCTTTTAATCCGTCCATCATTGTTGGAGCATCATGAAGCTTTGAGTAGGTGGAGGTGGCGCAGGCCACCACCACAAAGAAACCGGAAAAAGAAACAGAAAAGAGAGTAGGGGTCAGTAGCGATTTTAGAGCCACCATGAATAGTTGTTATGATGAATTGAACATACAGAGTATCAGGATTAAGTTAAATTACGATTAAAATGAACTCATTGCACTCATGTCTGAAAAATCCTTCACACTCTGTACTTTTGGATTGATTGGCATCAGTGAGTGTGTTTAGTTGAGTGTTACGATGTTTTTCAACACTGAATACTCGACATTAATCAGTAATACTTTTCAGTTAATTAAATTTTGTCCTCCAAGATTTAAATAACATCCATCCCTCCTTTCCGTTCCCTGCCTTGAGGCCCTGGGTGAACATTTGCCTCAACACCAGCATTTTACACTGTTTTAAAATAACATTAGCAAATATCTTTAAGGAACAACTAAACTTCTTATGTGCCTACATGATTATCTATCTGACATCCATAAAGCTGAACATTCTGTATTATCTGTGTATCTTTATCAATTAGCTTAATGATGGGTTCTGCAATTATGGAGAAATCACCAGGACCAGATAACGTTTACCACAGAGTTCTTAAGGAGACTAGCGAGTGCAGATATAAACCCCTGACGCAAATCTTTAGGAAGTCACTGCACACTGGAGAGATTATGAAGGGCTGGAGAATGGTGAATATCATCTCATTATTTAAAAATTTGGGTGGAGTGGTGGCTCTGAGGCTAAGGATCTGTGCTGGTATCCCAAAGGTTGCCGGTTCAAATCCCTGTCACTGCCAAAAGAGATCCTACTCTGCTGGGCCTCTGCTGTACAATGGCTGACCCTGCGCTCAGACCCCAAGGCGTATGTGAAAACTAACAAATTCCTAATACAAGAAATTATATAAGTTGAACTAGAGAACAAAACAAAAAAGGGTAACCAGGCAGATCCAAGCAGCTTAAGCCAGTAAGCTTAAACTTACAGGACAGGAAAATTAATGGAAGGAATTATTAAGAATAAGATTGAGCATCACATGGCAAGGACAGGAGTTGAACTGATCAGTCAGTGTGGGGTTCAGAAGAGGGAGGTCGTGTTTTACCAACAGGCTGGAATTGTATGAGGAGGCAACAAAAGGATACGAGCAAAATGGAGCTCATGGTGTTATTTATCTTCACTTTCAGAAAGCATTTGATGAGGTGCCACATGAGAGGTGGGCGTCAAACTAAAAGAAGTGGCTGGTCAGAGTGTGTGGTGTAGATGGGGCAGAATTGGCTCAGACACAGGAAGCAGAGGGTGATGGTGAGAGGAACCTCATCAGAACTGGCCGGTGTTAAGAGTGGTGACCAGCAGGGGGCAGTGCAGGGGCCGCTGATATATTTAATATATATAAATGATTTAGATAGGAATATACTGTAAGTATCAGGCTGGTTACGTTTGTAGATGATACCAAGTCAGGTGGATTGTCAGGTAATCAGGAATCTGTTGAATCATCACAGAGGGACTTGGACAGCAGACAGGCTTGGGCAGATTTAATGTCAGTAAATGTAAAGTATTACACATAGGAAGTAAAAATGTTAGGTTTTTATACAAAGTGGAAGGAGGTCTGGAAATTGAGAGCACATCTTGTAGTTAAGTTTATACCAATTTACCAAAGTTCTGCAGATTTAAGTTTGCTTCATAGTACAGCTCTGCCATTAGTGTGACGCGTTTTCAAATAATTGCACAGACCAATGATCTTTGTTTTAAAAGTTTCAGTAAAATTTGAAAGCAAAATAATTCACACAAAAATAGAGAAATGATATTTAAGAAAAGAAAGTTTCTACTTTAAAGAAAGTTCTGTTTTAGGCTCACTTGTCTTGTTTCCTTTCTCTCTAAGTTTGGTCATAAATTCATACTTTTAAATGTCAGTCAGTCATTGTCCAACTGGCTATATCCTAACACAGGGTCACGGGGGTCTGCTGGAGCCAATCCCAGACAACACAGGGCACAAGGCAGGAACAAATCCCAGGCAGTGTGCCAGCCCACCACAGGGCACACACACACACACACACACCAAGCACACACAAGGGACAATTTAGGATCACCAACACACCTAACCTGCATGTCTTTGGACTGTGTGAGGAAACCGGAGCACCCAGAGGTCTCCATGCTACAAAAAGGACATAGCAGCACTAGAGAAGGTCCAGAGAAGAGCGACTGGGCTGATTCAGAGCTACAGGGGATGAGTTATGAGGAAAGATTCAAAGAGCTGAGCCTTTACAGTTTAAGAATAAGAAGATTAAGAGGAGACCTGAGTGAAGTAAAATTACCTGATTGCATAAAGTTATGAAGAGAATTAGTGCAGTGGATCGAGACGGTGACTTTAAAATAAGTTCATGAAGATCACGGGGACACAGTTGGAAACTTGTGAAGGGGAAGTTTCACACAAACATGAGGAACTTTTTCTTTACACAAAGGACGACAGACACTTAGAATAAGAGAACAAGTCATGTAGTAGACAGGAGGACTTTAGGGACTTTCACAACTCGACTTGATGTTATTTTAGAAGAATGAAGTGGACAGGACTGGTGAGCTTTGTTGGGCTGAATGGCCAGTTCTCGTCTGATTGTTGTCATGTTCTACAGTTCTGTCTAACACCTCACAACCTACAAAATGGAAATGACTTCAGTCAAAGAGCACTTCACAAAAATAAGTTATAATCTATTCTATTCTATAAGGTATGTGTAATTTTAATGGACTTTTCCTTTATTTCCATTTTATTTATTTTCTGATTATTTTTCTTTGTTATTATAATTCCTTGTTTTACTTCTTGTAAAGTATTTTGATCTCCCTTTTGTGTATAAAACTGCTGTAGAAAGAAATGTTGTGTTTCTCTCCTAATTTTATTTTCCTTCTAGTTTTCTAGATGGCTTCAATAAATTTACATTTTGGTGGATGTGTGATTTGTTTAAAGAGTACAAAAGAGTGAAAGGAGACAACAGCCTTCCACACCTCATCTCTTTATTTGCGCCCTTTCCAAACATGGTGCCTCTCCCAGACACTCTTTACTTCCCTGACTTCTTTGACTTCACTTTCCGGAGTCAATGTCAGCAGGACAAAGTCGCCATTCCAGAGCACAGAGAGGCTTTCCAAGATCTTCGGCGATGTTTACTCAGCAGTCTTTTGGATGCTTTAAGGTATGTTGGCTTACTGATCAGTCGAGTTTGAGCAGACTATAAAGAGTGATGGACTCCTCTGAACCAATCCTAGACATGCACTGGCTGAGGAGATCCTTCCATATCTTTTTGGATTTTTTTCCTTTTACTATTCATATTTTTTCATTTTCATGTTAATGTTCTTTTTCTTTTATTGTTTTCTCTTTCTCACCTTTATCTACATTTAATTTCTTCTCTCTCTTCTCTAATGTTTGATTATCTCTTCAGTTATTTTCAATCTTTATGAAGATGGTAAAAACATCCAAAGCTCTTCAAGTTCACCCATTTTGGTCTACTTTTCTTTTTGTTGTATTTCATATTTCAACATCACAGGGGTGTTGATGGCCTCCATTGTTCCCCACTGATGATGTGCAGACAGACAGCGTGACTTTTTCTTGGTCTGGTCACATAGGTGTGGAGTGATGCTGTAGTAAGTGCACATGTGGATATCAATGATGTCAGTAGTAGGATTTGAAGTCACAACCTCAGGGTTTGAAATCAGAGCCTTGACCGCTACGCCACACTGCCTGCCTGTTGTGAGATCTCAATTATCTTCATTTTCCTTGGCTTCAGAAATACACTCCACGTTTCAGAGCAGATACTGCATGGAGTCCATGTTGCTTTACGAAGTGTATTCAGTTTGTGATTGGCCCATCTTTTCAGATTTCCCACTTAGACACTCTCCTTGAGATTTATTCTGAAATTTCAGACAAACAAGGGTCCCTGCAGATCCCACCCCATCGCCCACATGATCGACTGAGTTACTTTCTGAAGCCTCCTTGCCTAAGGGTCGCTGTTATCTTCTGTCCTGTACTGAGCTGAAGGCTATCAAGGCTTATATTGGTGAAAACTTACATAATGGTTTTATTTAGCCATCTGTCAGTCCTGATGGGGTTGGATTATTTTTTATCAATGAGTTTAAAGATGAGTCTCTTCACCCTTGTATTGATTTTCAGGAACTTAAAAAAAATTACAGTAAAGAATAATGAGCTCTTCCACTGATCTCTTCCTTTCCTGACCAAAGGTGGACGTGTGGAAGTCTGCGTTCAACACATCATCAGGCCGCTATATGTATTTAGTCATGTCATGAGGTTTGGCTCATGCGCTTGCACTATTTCTATCTTTTCTTAAGGATATCTTGTGTGATCTTTTAGGTCATTCAGTTGATTTATATCAGTGATATCTCTGTCTTTTTAAAAGATTCCATATCTGACGTAGCTCATGCAAAGGAGGCTTTCTCATGTCTTTGTGAAAATAACTTGTTTGCTAATTTTGAGAAATTTGAGTTTCAGCAGACTTCAGCACTGTTGGTGGGTTATCACATCAGCCATTCTTGTATTGAAACAGACACAGAGAAAGTCTCTACAAGTTTGACCAGGAAAAACCTTAAAGTATAAAACATCCAAAAAGTTTTGTTAGGTTTGCAAATTTCTACTGTTGCTTTATAAAGCTCCTATTATTACACTCACTAAGAGAGTACTAAGAAATGTTCTTGAACTTGTGAAACCAGCAGGTGTTTGATAATCTAAAGACTTGATTCATGTCTGTTGCCATTTTGAGACCCCCTCACCATTTTAGTGGAGGTCGATGTGTTTAGTGTCAGAATGGCATTATTTTTTGAAGACACAATCTGCTTCTGAGCAGAACTATGATGTGGATAATGGTGAAATGTTTGTTACTAAATTAGCTTTAGAAGAATTGACTGGAATGTATAACTCCTGAGTTTTTTATTTTTCTAATCCATAGGAATATTACTTACCTTAAATCTGCAAAGTGACATAATGAGAGACCAGAACGGTGGGCTCAGTCAGTTTAACTTTTTAGTTCCTTATCACCTTGTTTTTTTTTTTTTCTTTATTAATTTTATTGCAGTCCATACAAATCAATCAAGTTTTTACAAAAAGTACAATTATGTTAAGAACAGATCGATCCCCACCCCTGAGAGAGAGAGCAAGCCAAACGTGTAAAATTTAAGGCTTGTAAACATACCTAAATTAATAAATTCTCTGTGCTTTATAAACTTATTTTAAAATATTACTGATTAGATCCTGCCATGTTTTGAAAAAGTCTGTACAGATCCTCTAACTGAGTATTTGATTTTTCCAATTTTAAATAATATAACACATCAGTTTCCCACTGACTTAAAAGAGGAGAGTTTGGGTTCTTCCAGTTTATCAGAATAAGTCTGCGTGCCAACAGTGTAGTGAATGCAATCACAATTTGTTTGTCCTTCTCCACTTTAAGACCCTCTGGAAGAACCCCAAACACAGCTGTTAATGGGTTAGGAGGGATTGTGAGTCCAAGGCTGTCTGAGAGGTAATTAAAATTTTTGTCCAGAATAATGTTAATTTGGTGCAGGCCCAGAACATGTGACCCAGTGAGGCTGGGGCTTGGTTGCAACGTTCGCAGGTTGGATCATGCCCTGGAAACATTTTGGAGAGTTTTAGTCGAGACAGATGTGCTCGATATATAATTTTGAGTTGTATAATTGTATGCTTTGCGCATATGGAGCTCGAGTGAATTCTCTGCATTGCTACTTTCCACTCCTTTTCTGATATATTAATTGAGAGATCTTTTCCCAGTGTCCTCTTGGATCTTTGAAAGGAAGGGATTGTAAAATGATTTTATATATTGTAGAGATGGAGTCTAAGTCCTTGAGATTGAGCAATATTTTTTCCAGCATGGATGAGGGTGCAAGATGAGGAAAATCTGGAAGGTTCTGTTTAACAAAGTTCCTGATTTGAAGATAGTGAAAGAAATGTGTAGCTGGAATGTTAAATTTGGAATGTAATTGTTCATAGGATGCAAAGGCGTTGTCTATATAAAGATCTCTAAGCAAGTTAATTCCAAATTTTTCCAGATATTAAAACTGCATATGTTTGTGAAGGTTGAAAGAGGTGGTTCTCTTGCAGAGGTGCCACAGATAGAAGCTTCTCCGTCTTAAAATGCTTTCTACATTGGTTCCAGATTCTAAGTGAGTGGAGCACAATTGGGTTATTAGTGTATTGCCGATAACGTGTGTTTATTGGAGCACAAGCAAGGAATACAAAGAAGTACTGCAGGATTTTACTTCTATTGCGGTCCAAGCCTGTGTATGTTCTTCTATTTGTGTCCAGGTTCTTATCGCCTGTATATTTGCTGCCCAGTAATAAAACTGGAAGTTAGGTAGAGCCATGCCACCTTCTGCCTTTTGTCTTTGTAGGGTCGCTCTTTTGATGCGTGGATGTTTTGAATTCCAAATAAATGAGGTTATTGTTGAATCTAATTGCTTAAAGAATGATTTATTAATGTATATTGGGATGTTTTGAAATAAAAAAGGAGCTTAGGAAGAATATTCATCTTAACAGTGTTAATTCTTCCAGCTAGTGTGAGATGAAGGGTTGACCATCTATGCAAGTCTTGTTTAATTTTTTCCATGCAGACGACAAATTTTGTTGATAAAGAGCTTTATGTTTACTTGTGATGTTTACCCCGAGGTATTTAAACTGTTCTGCAATGATAAAAGGTAGGGTGTCTAATCTAATATTATATGCTTGAGAATTCACTGGAAAGAGTACACTTTTATTCAGATTAATTCTGAGACCAGAGATCTTTTGAAATTCTGTGAGTGCTGCTAAGACTGCAGGCACAGAATTTTCTGGGTCCGATATATACAGTACCATGTCATCTGCATATAATGAGATTTTCTGTTCCAGTCCTTCTCTGCTAATCCCCTTTATCTGATCAGTATTTCGACAATGTATTGCCAGTGGTTCAATGGCAATTGCAAACAGCAGCGGTGACAAGGGCATCCTTGTCTAGTGCCACGTTCTAGTTTAAAGTAGTCTGAGCAAATGTTATTGATGCAAACTGAAGCTTCTGGGTTAGTATACAGTAATTTAATCCATGCACAAATGTTCGGGCCAAACCCAAACTTCTCCAATGTAGTAAAAAGGTATTTCCATTCAATCATGTCGAATGCTTTTTCTGCATCCAATGATAATAATATTTCTGGGGTGTTTGATTTAGTTGGTGAGTATATTACATTAAACAGGCGTCGAAGATTTGAAGATAAGTGTCGGCCCCTAATAAATCCAGTTTGGTCTTGTGATATTACTGAGGGAGCACTTTCTCCATCCTTCTAGCTATGATTTTAGAGAGTATTTTAACGTCGTTATTCAGAAGTGAAATTGGTCTGTATGATGCACATTGTAATAAGTCCTTATTTTGTTTTGGAAAACAGTGATTAGTGCTTGGCGAAAGGTTTGTGGAAGAGATTGGTTATCTCTGGCTTCTGTAAATGTTGCTAATAGGAGGGAGCTAGCTGAGCGGAGAATTTCTTGTTAAATTCTGCAGGGTAGCCATCAGGGCCTGCTGCTTTCCACCTTGGAGTGACTTTATAGCATCTAGTAATTCTGATAATGACAGAGGTTTATCAAGTTCCTCCACACTAAAAGCGTCTATTTGTGGTATCTGTAATGTATCCAGAAATGCATTAGATTGTGTATTGTCTTCTTTAAACTCAGTAGTATATAGGGATTTATAGTAGTCTCTGAAAGTGTGCATTATATTTTTGTGTTCGACGATTTTATCTCCGTTTGCGTTGGTGATTACTGAGATTGCGTTGCGCACTTCTTGCTTGTGAATTTGTTGAGCTAAAAGCTTATTAGCTTTCTCTCCATGTTCATAGTAATGATGTCTGGATTTGTAGATTAGTTGTTCAGTTTCTTTAGTTGTCAAGAGGTTTAATTCTGAATGTAGAGCCTGCCTTTTCCTATGTAGAGTCTCGCTTGGTAGTCTGGCATGTTCTTCATCTATTTTAGTAATTTCGCTTTTTATCTCTGCTACTTTCTTGGCTTCGGATTTATTTCTGTGGGAAAGATATGAGATAATCTGTCCTCTTAAGAAGGCCTTAAGAGTTTCCCAGAGTATTCCTGCAGAGATCTCGGGGATGTATTTGTCTCTAGAAAGAATTTGATTTGTTTGGATATAAATTCAGTACAATTCTCATCTGCTAATAGAAGCGGGTTGAGGCGCCATCTGCGGAGTGAGTGTATGGGGCTTAGTAATTTTAGCTCCAAGATCATAGGTGCATGGTCAGAAATAACAATAGCATCGTATTTGCAAGATTTAATCTTAGGCAAGAAGTTATTGTCTATAAAGAAGTAATCAATCCTTGAGTAGCAATGATGTACTGGTGAGTAGAAAGAATATGTTCTTGAATTTGGGTTTAAAAACCTCCAGGGTCTGATAAGTTGTGATCAGTTATAAACTTTGTAATTATCTTTGCTGTGTTAGATGTCGTTCCCCCTGTGGAAGAAGTCCTATCTAAAAGTGGATTTAGAACACAATTAAAGTCCCCAGCCATTATAACTTTATGAGTGTTCAGATTGGGAATGGATGCAAATAAATTTTGTATAAATTCCTTATCATCAACATTAGGTGCATAAGCATTTATCAAAATCATTTTACAGTTAGATAAGTCTCCCATGACCATTACATATCTCCCTTCAGGATCCAATACTACATCTGATGCTACAAATGGTACTGTTCTATGTATGAGAATTCCCACACCTCTAGTTTTCTTTGTAAAACTAGAATGGAACATTTGGCCAGTCCAGTCTTTTTGCAGCCGGAACTGATCCTTGCTTATTAAGTGTGTCTCCTGTAAAAATACTATTTTAGCGTTTAGACCTGTTAGGTGAGAGAGTACTTGCTTTGTCTTTAATTCGTGATTCTGGCCTTTAACATTCCAGCTCACGAAGTGGCTAGAACCCACTTCACACAGTCCTGGTCCTCTGACATACCCAGAGACAGAGCACATCCAAAGCAAAACAAGCCCCCACGCAGTGGCGTTTTAGGGTTAAAAGATAGAGATATCTATTACCAATATAGTCTTTAAAAAAAAAAAAATATTGTGCACTTAAACTATATATATAGTCTTCAGCAATTTTAGTGCATTAAGATAATACACCCAGATAATAAACCCGGGGGATGGTGTTAAAAATGTGTCCAGAATAAGAATAATAAGTCTTAATGCAATAATAGCAATAACAATAAACCAAGAGTATGATGTTGAACAGTCTCGTTTAGGGTAGAGAGAAAATAATTAGCTAATAATAAAAAAAAAGAAATGAACCTTATCATCTTGTTGATGGTGTGAAAGCAGATGCAGTTTCCAGACCGACCAAGCCTGAAGTGGTGGTATTTGAACCCAAACCTATTAGTCCACCTTGAACATTTTTAGAAGCAACAGTCATAGAATTGCTAGAATATTTGTGGAAGTCCCTTCACTCATCGTGGTCCAATTCTCCGCCACCTCCTGAGACATCTGAGTCATTTGTTCCTGAATTGGTACTTTGTACAGTTTCAGGTGGAGTCCTTTATCACCCTTTTGGGGTCACCCTGATATTTTTAAGACTTTGCAGTTTATACAACAATACTTCAGGTGGTTGAATTTGGCTAAAAATGTTAAATTCTCTGTGAGGGTATGTTGCACTTGTTGTCATTTTAAATATTTTTTGCCCCTCCTCGCCCCCGACATATGACATGGGAGGATATAATGGCGGATTTCATTAACTGACCTGCCTCTTCTTTCTAATGGGAGTCTCCATTTATTGTCTTCATTCCACAAGGTGTTTTGTAACAAGACAGGTATCCAAGTTAAAGTCACCTTCAGTCTTCACCCGAAGTTTAATGGATTATCAGAAAGATTTGATCAGGACCAGGGAGAGTTTCTGTTCGGCATTCTAAGCTATTTTCAGCCTAACTTGATGGAGGTGATTCCTCTTTTGGAATTTTCTAGAAACATCTTATTTAACTCCTCCCTGATTTTATCACCATTTGAGAGTCAATGTAGTTTTAAATCACCAATAATTTGGTGTGATACCTTTGAGTCCTTGTCTGTCAGAATTCGTGAGGCCCTTCCATTCTCCCATACTTTGGGTAAAATAGAACTCAAAGTCACAGGTGGGAACCTCTGATAAAAAAATATGATAATACAAGAAGATCTCCTCCTCCCAATATTCAGATTGGATAGAATGTCTGGCTCATGGCTTCAAAATATCTGTTGGAGAGTTCCATCCTGTTCCATTCCATATGTGGTCCCAGCTTTATCAGTCCATATTCCATTCTTAAATGTGTTACACCAGTCACATATATTTTGTCTTTTTTATGTTGTTTTCAAACTCATGCCTTGTTTCCTGTGTCAGTTCTTGAGTCCGTTCACTTTTGTTACTTTCTTTTTGCTGTTAAACTTCCATCTATGGTGGAGATGTGCAGCATCAAGAATATGGAGTACAGAGAGGTTTGGATTATACGTACGGTTAGAGGTTCCAGAGTGGAGTAGCTGATACAATGATACACTGGCGTGGTTATAGCCAAGAGGAGCCATCTTGTGTTAAGAATGACCTGTGATTACTGGCTGATTTCCACAGTTGCTTTCCATCAAAAGAGGAGAGATACAGTATGTAGTATTAAGGTGGGTGACAGTTCTGTACTGGGGCTCAATTATGGAAGCTCTCACTCTGAGATAATTTACATTCACCAGTCAGCCTGTACTGTGCGTCTCTGAGAAGGTGGAGAATTAGAACAGACAAAGACATTGCATATCCAGTCATCTTGTGTTCCTGTTTTACTAAGCTGTGTCATTCTCTGCCGTGTATTTACAAACCATGAAACAGACCTAACTCCATTTACATGGCAATACCACTATAGTGCATTCCTAAAGGGCAAAAGTTTGGAACAACCAGGACTCTTCCTAGAGCTGAGAGTCAAACTGAGCAATTAGTGGACAATGGCCTGGTTAAGAGAGGGGGCCAAAAATCTGATGGTCATTCTGCCTGATCTCCAGAGAAACCTGAGTGCAGATGGGAGAAACTTCCAGAAGAACAACATGTCCATGTCACACTTTGCTGATCGGGGCTTTATGTCAGAGTGACTAAGTAAAAGCCTCTTCTCAGTAAAAGACACATGAAAGGCCACTTAGAGTTTGACAAAAAGCACCCAAAGGACTCTCAAACTGTGAGAAGACAAATTCTCTGGTCTGATGAAACAAAGATTGACGTCCTTGTCCTCAGTTCTAAGCATCACATCAGTAGGACACCAGACCCTGCTCTTCACCTGCACAACACCATTACAGCTGTGAAGTACGGTGGTGGCAGCATCAGGCTGTAGGGCTGTTTCTCCACTCAGAGGTGATTTGTATCCTAACTGAATATGACGCCCGTTCTAAGAGCTTATCATCCAAACAGGAGACAATAAAGGCTACTTTGATCTTATAAGAAGCATGAAGATCGAAAACCAAGCAACACTGACTTAAAAGCTGACTGTATTACCTTAGGATGCATGAAAAGGTGAAGAATCTCAGGCTATTTGACAAGACTGAGCCCTATTAGATTTTTATTTTCTCTGCCCCCTGCATTGATCATCCAGTTTGTTAAACTCCAGAATTAACTGATGAAGAGGATGTTCACTCTTTTGTCTTTTTGCAGAATTTTTCTAACTGGTCTTGTAATGGAACTGACTGTGAAAAGGGTAATCAGTTTAAATAATTAAAGACAAGATAATTAAAGAAGAAGAGTCAGGGACAAAGCAAAGGTCAAAAACCAAAAGTCATCAAGACAGAAACATGAAAGTCAAATCGTAAACCAAAAGTCGTAGTCAAGGGGCAGAGCTTTGTTACAAAATACTAGTAATTGAAAGTTCAAAGTAAGTAGCTGTACTGGTGAGTATTTTAGGGTGATCTTTGTACCAGCGCATTGATGACATCACAGGTGACGTAACCCTGCAGCTTCTCAGTAAATCCCCTTGGGAACAAACACTGTAACCCACCAATTATCAGCGCAATTCTCAATCAGAAAATGGCCCAGAAAAAGATGGTAAAGAAGACATCACATCTAAAGTGAAGCACTTAACAATATTGTGATTTTTGAAGTTGATTCCTTGAGTATTAAAATCCCCAACATGAGGTCAAAATTAATATTTCAGCTGCGAGATCTCGACATGTTCAAAACAATCATGAAACTCACAATGGAATCAGAATTGTTGATGGCATCACGTGACAGCGAGGACAACACATTATGGTAACAGCCATGCCACAGTGAGAAAAATCACAGGGAGATGTTAAATGAAATACAGGTTAATAAATTAACATTATACCAAAAATGAAGACATAACTACAAGGTCCATTACATCAGCATTATGAACAAATTAGGGTTTGAAATTACAAAGCTGTTGATCTTTACTGTTTTATTTTTGAGCTAATGAGCACCGGATGGCATCAAAGGTAGCGACTTCTCTGTGCAGCAGACAGACTTTCAGCGGAGTGGGAGAGGTGGTGACCCTAAAAACCCTCGTCTGACTGATAGCACCATCAGCTTTAGTTTTAAGGGTCTGCAGATATGATTTAGTTTAATCACTAGTGATGAACTTCTAAAATATTCTGAATCCCCAGAGTCCATTAATTCTTGTATATTTTTTATTAAACTTTGCACCAGAGTGCTCAGTGAATTCTTCAACAGTGTTGGACTACAAACCTCCACCTCACCAATGCTAAGATTTGCTGATTTTACAGAATGTTCTGCGTTGTGCTTACAGTCAGCAGCAATATGTCCAAACTCTACACAAATGCATCTGCAGTCTTGGACAAAGGTTTACACCAACATCTCAGTCATTGTGCCAATTATGTCATAATGTGCCACTTCAAGTGACCCACCGCCTAATGATAGATCATCACATCATGAAATTGGTGTCACCAAATGGCAGCTCATATTAGGAAACAAAATGGCATTTGTGTTCAATTCAAAACAAAACAACAGTAAAATTAATTACATTTCACACAAGATGATATGCAGGTAGACATTTATTAGAATGAAAGCTTTGATAACAATAATTCATTCTCAACAAAGTGAGCACCTGGCTGTGTTCTTTCCATCTCATTAGCAGAGCCTGCAGGTCCTCTAAACACACAGAGTGTTATTAATTTATTATCACAAAGTCAAGGTTGCTTTCCAATGGAAATCCAAAGCTGCACTTCTAACTGCACACAATACTCTGCGGCGTGCTTTGCCTTTCACCTTTCCCAGCATACCCTGCACTCCCTCCTGTTTGGCTTGTCAAGTCCTTCACGCCTTAGGCTGCCTTGTCCTGGTGATCTGTCGGCTGTAAAGGTTCAAGTATCTGCCATTCATATCTAAATCATCACAATCCGCTGTAGCAATTCTCACATGAACAATTAATCTGCTGTTCAAAAGGGTCTGACTACAGTTACCCACCACACCAACCTTTATGTAGGGGGGCTTTCTAGCTTTCAAAGAGCTGATGTCCTAAGACCCTCATATGTTCTGAGCCCCTACAATAAACACGTCACTTTTCAGTTGTCCTCCTCTTATTTTTAATTTTTCACTTTCGCCCTCCATAAGATCTGCAGGATGAATGACAACACATCTGGTCACAGTTACATGTGTCTGAATTCTAAAGCCATTTGCAGGACTGGTGCCATAGCCCACATAGTAGATGTGTTTTCACGCCATTTTACACCTCTCAGTGACAGCTCTTTTTATCTCGGGTCAGCCATTGTGAGACAGGTTCAGGTTTATGGTCTGAAAGGCAGAGGAGAAGAGGATTCAGAAATGGACCAAAGGAAAGAGAAAACTGCAGTCAAACATTAGTGGGTGAACACCAGAAGAGACAAGAAACACCAGAAGACTGGGAACAGCATCTCAGTAGACTTTCATCTTCAAATTCTCTCCATGTATGTTAAAAGTGGAGGAGTGCCATTCTGTGTTCTTCTGGTGCTTTGTCAGTGTAGTCCTTAAATGTCACATGTCCTCTTTATTTCACATTTATTTACTCTTTCAAATGCAAAAAATAAAAAAAAACCTTAATGTTTGCAGAAGATTATTTTTAAACTTGTCACAGTTTGCAGGTTTCAATTATTGTAGTGTTCATTTTACTTGGTGTTCTTCATCTGGCCATTTGTAAAATAAGATATTTAAACCTCAGTGATGTGTTTTTATAAAAGGAAACTTCAACGGCTCAGTGTGACAAGTGCTGATGTTTTTACAGAGATGTTATTTAGTAGGAACTAACAGAATGTCTGCAATGTCTTCATATCTTTACAGAGAGGGACAGAGAAGATACACTTGGTATTATAAATGTATGGTGGACTGTGGGGACCTGAACGACTTCAATGAATCTTTGAGACTCACAAACAATGAAGTCCACATTGACCCAACCTGGACAGAAGAGACACTGAAGACAATGAGCTGCTTTATAAAAAGCTCCTCAAGTAAAGCTGACATCAGATTGGATAACATCCGTCATCACCGTGGCATAAATAAAGGATTTGTTCACTTCTTGTCAGACTGTCTGGATTGGATATCTTCTATATGGTAAATAATTTAACAGAAATGTATTGTCGAGTTAATGTTCTTGTTTCTGTTCTTCCTTTTAATTTGTGGTGTCATTTTGTGCATCTGCTTCTTCTCACTGGTGGACAGCCTGACTGTTATGAACTTGAGAGTTTCTAAGCACAAAGTAACAAAATATATTCAGATTAATGTCAAACACCTGTCTGGTTACACAAGAGAAAAGTTGAATCTTAATAAATAAAAAGTTATATTATCCACAAAAACAAAACAAGATCTGGAGAGCATAAGTCAAAATGGCAATATACACAATCGCAAAAGGTAAATGCAGTCCCCAAATAAAATCCAAAAGGTGAGGTCAAAAAACAGATCACATGTTCAAAAATCCAGAAAATTAAAAACACAGAATGAACTCAAGAGAACACACCACACCACAGCACAACGAGTGCATCTGAATGAACCGCAAAGGACTGTGGGCTGCTCCCACCTTAAAAGGGTTGTGAATAGTTTCTTGACGCTGATAGACAGGAGGCCCCAGCACTTGAGGAGCTAGTAAACAATGCTTAAGCATAAGATAACTACATTATGAACATAATTAACACAAAGTGTAAGAGATTAGACAGACCACATTAAAGAGCTGAGCACCACCCGGTAACTCTGTATAACTGAAAAGCAAAAACCAAACAGCACTAGTAAAAGAATGGCTTTTCAGACTGGACTTCCACAGTGAACTGACTTCAGAATGGCCAAGCGTCCAGTTGTATGTTTTTCTGGTAGGAAGAGGTGGGTCCAGATGGACGGTGGGTTTCTATTTCTTTATTTTTCTTTGAATATTATTAAAAAGTGCTTCACTGTATTGGAGCCCCAACCATTTGCACTCATGTCTGAAATATCCTTCACACTCTGTACTTTTGGATTGATTGGCATCAGTGAGTGTGTTTAGTTGAGTGTTACGATGTTT
>NC_053166.1:124254743-124275080 GCF_016835505.1 Polypterus senegalus | reverse complement strand
TTCCAGTCCTTCTCTGCTAATCCCCTTTATCTGATCAGTATTTCGACAATGTATTGCCAGTGGTTCAATGGCAATTGCAAACAGCAGGTGACAAAGGGCATCCTTGTCTAGTGCCACGCTCTAGTTTAAAGTAGTCTGAGCAAATGTTATTGATGCAAACTGAAGCTTCTGGGTTAGTATACAGTAATTTAATCCATGCACAAATGTTCGGGCCAAACCCAAACTTCTCAATGTAGTAAAAGGTATTTCCATTCAATCATGTCGAATGCTTTTTCTGCATCCAATGATAATAATATTTCTGGGGTGTTTGATTTAGTTGGTGAGTATATTACATTAAACAGGCGTGAAGATTTGAAGATAAGTGTCGGCCCCTAATAAATCCAGTTTGGTCTTGTGATATTACGAGGGAGCACTTTCTCCATCCTTCTAGCTATGATTTTAGAGAGTATTTTAACGTCGTTATTCAGAAGTGAAATTGGTCTGTATGATGCACATTGTAATAAGTCCTTATTTTGTTTTGGAAAGACAGTGATTAGTGCTTGGCAAAGGTTTGTGGAAGAGATTGGTTATCTCTGGCTTCTGTAAATGTTGCTAATAGGAGGGGAGCTAGCTGAGCGCGAATTTCTTGTAAACCTCTGCAGGGTAGCCATCAGGGCCTGCTGGTTTTCCGCCTTGGAGTGACTTTATAGCATCTAGTAATTCTGATAATGACAGAGGTTTATCAAGTTCCTCCACACTAAAAGCGCCTATTTGTGGTATCTGTAATGTATCCAGAAATTCATTAGATTGTATATTGTCTTCTTTAAACTCAGTAGTATATAGGGATTTATAGTAGTCTCTGAAAGTGTGCATTATATTTTTGTGTTCGATGATTTTATCTCCGTTAGGTTGTGATTACGAGATTGCGTTGCACTTCTTGCTTGTGAATTTGTTGAGCTAAAAGCTTATTAGCTTTCTCCATGTTCATATAATGATGTCTGGATTTGTAAATTAGTTGTTCAGTTTCTTTAGTTGTCAAGAGGTTTAATTCTGATTGTAGAGCCTGTCTCCTCCTATGTAGAGTCTCGTTTGGTAGTCTGGCATGTTCTTCATCTATTTTAGTAATTTCGCTTTTATCTCTGCTACTTTCTTGGCTTCGGATTTATTTCTGTGGGAAAGATATGAGATAATCTGTCCTCTTAAGAAGGCCTTAAGAGTTTCCCAGAGTGTTCCTGCAGAGATCTCGGGGGATGTATTTGTCTCTAAAAAGAATTTAATGTGTTTGGATATAAATTCAGTACAATTCTCAGCTAATAGAAGCGGGTTGAGGCCATCTGCGGGTGAGTGTATGGGGCTTAGTAATTTCAGCTCCAAGATCATAGGTGCATGGTCAGAAATAACAATAGCATCGTATTTACAAGATTTAATCTTAGGCAAGAAGTTATTGTCTATAAAGAAGTAATCAATCCTTGAGTAGCAATGATGTACTGGTGAGTAGAAAGAATATGTTCTTGAATTTGGGTTTAAAAACCTCCAGGGGTCTGATAAGTTGTGATCAGTTATAAACTTTGTAATTATTTTTGCGGTGTTAGATGCCTATCTAAAAGTGGATTTAGAACACAATTAAAGTCCCCAGCCATTATAACTTTATGAGTGTTCAGATTGGGAATGGATGCAAATAAATTTTGTATAAATTCCTTATCATCAACATTAGGTGCATAAACATTTATCAAAATCATTTTACAGTTAGATAAGTCTCCCATGACCATCACATATCTCCCTTCAGGATCCAATACTACATCTGATGCTACAAATGGTACTGTTCTATGCATGAGAATTCCCACACCTCTAGTTTTCTTTGTAAAACTAGAATGGAACATTTGGCCAGTCCAGTCTTTTTGCAGCCGGAACTGATCCTTGCTTATTAAGTGGGTCTCCTGTAAAAATACTATTTTAGCATTTAGACCTGTTAGGTGAGAGACTACTTTCTTTCTCTTTAATTCGTGATTCGGGCCTTTAACATTCCAGCTCACGAAGTGGCTAGAACCCACTTTACACAGTCCCGGTCCTCTGACATACCCAGAGACAGAGCACGCCCAAAGCAAAACAAGCCCCCACGCAGTGGCGTTTTAGGGTTAAAAGATAGAGATATCTATTACCAATATAGTCTTTAAAAAAAAAAAAAATATTGTGCACTTAAACTATATATATAGTCTTCAGCAATTTTAGTGCATTAAGATAATACACCCAGATAATAAACCTGGGAGATGGTGTTAAAAATGTGTCCAGAATAAGAATAATAAGTCTTAATGCAATAATAGCAATAACAATAAACCAAGGGTATGATGTTGAACAGTCTCGTTTAGGGTAGAGAGAAAATAATTAGCTAATAATAAAAAAAAAAGAAATGAACCTTATCATCTTGTTGATGGTGTGAAAGCAGATGCAGTTTCCAGACCGACCAAGCCTGAAGTGGTGGTATTTGAACCCAAACCTATTAGTCCACCTTGAACATTTTTAGAAGCAACAGTCATAGAATTGCTAGACTATTTGTGGAAGTCCCTTCACTCATCGTGGTCCAATTCTCCGCCACCTCCTGAGACATCTGAGTCATTTGTTCCTGAATTGGTGCTTTGTACAGTTTCAGGTGGAGTCCTTTATCACCCTTTTGGGGTCACCCTGATATTTTTAAGACTTTGCAATTTATACAACAATACTTCAGGTGGCTGAATTTGGCTAAAAATGTTAAATTCTCTGTGAGGGTATGTGGCACTTGTTGTCATTTTAAATATTTTTTGCCCCTCCTCGCCCCCGACATATGACATGGGAGGATATAATGGCGGATTTCATTAACTGACCTGCCTCTTCTTTCTAATGGGAGTCCCCATTTATTGTCTTCATTCCACAAGGTGTTTTGTAACAAGACAGGTATCCAAGTTAAAGTCACCTTCAGTCTTCACCCGGAGTTTAATGGATTATCAGAATAATTTGATCAGGACCAGGGAGAGTTTCTCTTCGGCATTCTAAGCTATTTTCAGCCTAACTTGATGGAGGTGATTCCTCTTTTAGAATTTTCTAGAAACATCTTATTTAACTCCTCCCTGATTTTATCACCATTGGAGAGTCAATGTAGTTTTAAATCACCAATAATTTGGTTCTGATACCTTTGAGTCCTTGTCTATCAGAATTTGTGAGGCCCTTCCATTCTCCCATACTTTGGGCAAAATAGAACTCAAAGTCGCTCTGATAAAAAAATATGATGATGCAAGAAGATCTCCTCCTCCCAATATTCAGATTGGATAGAATGTCTGGCTCATGGCTTCAAAATATCTGTTGGAGAGTTCCATCCTGCATATGTGGTCCCAGCTTTATCAGGCCATATTCCATTCTTAAATGTGTTACACCAGTCACATATATTCTGTCTTTTCTCAGCTGTTTTCAAATTCATACCTTGTTTCCTGTGTCAGTTCTTGAGTCCGTTCACTTTTGTTACTTTCTTTTTGCTGTTAAACCTCCATCTATGGTGGAGATGTGGGGCATCAAGAATATGGAGTACAGAGAGGTTTGGATTATACGGTTAGAGGTTCCAGAGTGGACTAGCTGATACACTGGTGTGGTTATAGCCAAGAGCAGCCATCTTGTGTTAAGGATGCCCTGTGCTTACTGGCTGATTTCCACAGTTGCTTTCCATCAAAGGAGGAGAGTCACAGTATGTAGCATCATGTAGGGTGACAGTTCTCACTCTGAGATGATTTGGATTCACTAGTCAGCCTGTACTGTGCGTCTCTGGGAGGGTGGAGAATTAGAACAGACAAAGACATTGCATATCCAGTCAACGTGTGTTCCTGTTTTACTAAGCTGTGTCATTCTCTGCCGTGTATTTGCAAACCGTGAAACGGGCCTAACTTCATTTACATGGCAATACCACTATAGTGCATTCCTAAAGGACAAAAGTTTGGAACAACCAGGACTCTTCCTAGACCTGAGAGTCAAACTGAACAATTGGTGGACAATGGCCTGGTTATGAGAGATGACCAAAAAAAGCTGATGGTCACTCTGCCTGAGCTCAAGAGAACCTGTGTGCAGATGAGAGAAACTTCCAGAAGAACAACATGTCCATGTAACAGTCTGCTGATCTGGGCTTTATGTCAGAGTGGCCAAGTAAAAGCCTCTTCTCAGTAAAAGACACATGAAAGGCTGCTTAGAGTTTGACAAAAAGCACCCAAAGGACTCTCAAACTGTGAGAAGACAAATTCTCTGGTCTGATGAAACAAAGATTGACGTCAGTTCAAAGCATCACATCACTAGGACACCAGACCCTGCTCTTCACCTGCACAACACCATTACAGCTGTGAAGTACGGTGGTGGCAGCATCAGGCTGTACGGCTGTTTCTCCATTCAGGTGATTTGTATCCTAACTGAATATGACGCCCATTCTAAGGGCTTATCATCCAAACAGGAGATAATAAAGGCTACTTTGATCTTATAAGAAGCATGAAGATCGAAAATCAAGCAACAATGATTTAAAAGCTGACTGTATTACCTTAGAATGCAGGAAAAGGTGAAGAATCTCAGGCTATTTGACAAGACTGAGGCTTACTAGATTTTTTTTTCTCTGCCCCCTGCATTGATCATCCAGTTTGTTAAACTCCAGAAGTAACTGATGAAGAGGATGTTCACTCTTTTGTCGTTTTGCAGACTTTTTCTAACTGGTCTTGTAATGGAACTGACTGTAAAAAGGGTAATCAGTTTAAATAATTAAAGAATGAGAGTCAGGAGAAAGGACCGAGTCAAAGGACAAAGCAAAGATGAAAAACTGAAAGTCAACAAGACAGAAACATGAAAATCAAATCGTGAACCAAAAGTCATAGTCAAGGGCAGAGCTTTGTTACAAAATACTAGTAATTGAAGTTCAAAAGTAAGTAGCTGTACTGGTGAGTATTTTAGGGTGATCTTTGTACCAGCACATTGATGACATCACAGGTGACGATGGTAAAGAATACATCACATCTAAACTGAAGCTCTAAACAATATTCTGATTTTAGAAGTTGATTCCTTGAGTATTAAAATCCCCAACATGAGGTCAAAATGAATATTTCAGCTGCGAGATCTCGACTCGTTCAAAACACTCATGAAACTCACAATGGAATCAGAATTGTAGATGGCATCACGTGACAGCGAGGACAACACATTATGGTAACAGCCATGCCACAGTGGGAAAAATCACAGAGAGATGTTAAATGAAATACTCGTTAATGAATTAACATTATACCAAAAATGAAGACATAACTACAAGGTCCATTACATCAGCATTATGAACAAATTAGGGTTTGAAATTACAAAGTTGTTGATCTTTACTGTTTTATTTTTGAGCTAATGAGCACCGGATGACATCAAAGGTAGCGACTTCTCTGTGCAGCAGACAGACTTTCAGCGGAGTGGAGAGGCGGTGACCCTAAAAACCCTCGTCTGACTGATAGCACCATCAGCTTTAGTTTTAAGGGTCTGTAGATATAATTTAGTTTAATCACTAGTGATGAACTTCTAAAATATTCTGAATCTCCAGAGTCCATTAATTCTTGTTTATTTTTTATTAAACTTTGCACCAGAGTGCTCAGTGAATTCTTCAACAGTGTTGGACTACAAACCTCCACCTCACCAATGATAAGTTTTGCTGATTTTACAGAATGTTCTGCGTTGTACTTACAGTCAGCAGCAATATGTCCAAACTCTACACAAATGCATCTGCAGTCTTGGACAAAGGTTTACACCAACATCTAAGCCATTGTGCCAATTATGTCATGATGTGCCACTTCATGTGACCCACCGTCTAACGATGGTTCATCGCATCATGAAATTGGTGTCACAAAATGGCATTTGTATTCAACTCAAAACAAAACAACAGTAAAATTAATTACATTTCACACAAGATGATATGTAGGTAGACATTTATTAGAATGAAAGCTTTGATAACAATAATTCATTCTCAACAAAGTGAGCACCTGGCTGTGTTCTTTCCATCTCATTAGCAGAGCTTGCAGGTCCTCTAAACACACAGAGTGTTATTAATTTATTATCACAAAGTCAAGGTTGCTTTCCAATGGAAATCCAAAGCTGCACTTCTAACTACACACAATACTCTGCGGCCTGCTTTCCCTTTCACCTTTCCCAGCATACCCTGCACTCCCTCCTGTTCAGCTTGTCAAGTCTTTCAGGTCATAGGCCGCCTTGTACTGGAGATCTGTCGGCTGTAAAGGTTCAAGTATCTGCCATACACATCTAAATCATCACAATCCGCTGTAGCAATTCTCACATGAACAATTAATCTGCTGTTCAAAAGGGTCTGACTACAGTTACCCACCACACCAACCTTTATGTAGGGGGGGCTTTCTAGCTTTCAAAGAGCTGACGTCCTAAGACCCTCATATGTTCTGAGCCCCTACAATAAACACCTCACTTTTTAGTTGTCCTTTTACATTTAATTTTTCAGTTTCACCCTCCATAAGATCTGCAGGATGAATGACATCACATCTGGTCACAGTTACCTGTGTCTGAATTCTAAAGCCATTTGCTGGACTGGTGCCATAGCCCCACATAGTAGATGTGTTTTCAAGCCATTTTACACCTTTCAGTGACAGCTCTATTTATCTTGGGGTCAGCCATTGTGAGACAGGTTCAGGTTTATGGTCTGAAAGGCAGAGGAGAAGAGGATTCAGAAACGGAGCAAAGGAAAGAGAAAACTGCAGTCAAACATTAGTGGGTGAACACCAGAAGACTGGGAACAGCATCTCAGTAGACTTTCATCTTCAAATGCTCTCCATGTCTGTTAAAAGTTGAAGAAGCGTCATTCTGTGTTCTTCTGGTGCTTTGTCAGTGTAGTCCTTAAATGTCACATGTCCTCTTTTTTTCTCCTTTATTTACTCTTTCAAATGCAAAAAATCAGAGTAACATTAATGTTTGCAGAAGATTATTTTTAAACATGTCACAGTTGGCAGGTTTCAATTATTGTAGTGTTCATTTTACTTGGTGTTGTTTATTTGGCCATTTGTAAAATAAGATATTTAAATCTCAGAGATGTTCTGCTTTTATAAAAGGAAGTTCAACAGCTCAGTGTGACCAGTGCTGATGTTTTTACAGGGATGTTATTTAGTAGGAACTAACAGAATGTCTGCAATGTCTTCATATCTTTACAGAGTGGGAAAGATAAGGTACGCTTGGTATTATAAATGTATGGTGGACTGTGGGGACCTAAACATCTTCAATGAATCTTTGAGACTCTTAAACAATGAAGTCCATGTGAACCCAAACTGGACAGAAGAGACACTGAAGACAATGAGCTGCTTTATAAAAAGCTCCTCAAGTAAAGCTGACATCAGAGTGGATTACATTGGTGATTACGATTACATAAATGAAGGATTTGTTCACTTCTTGTCAGACTGTCTGGATTGGATATCTTCTATACGGTAAATAACCTGACAGAAATTTATTGTCAAGTTAATGTTCTTGTTTCTTTTCTTCCTTTTAATTTCTGGTGTCATTTTGTGCATCTGCTTCTTCTCACTGGTGGACAGCCTGACTGTTATGAACTCGAGAGTTTCCAAGCACAAAGTAACAAAATATCCTATAAATATTCAGATTAATGTCAAAAACCCATCTAGTTACACAAGAAAAAAGTTAAATCTTTATAAATAAAAAGTTATATTATCCACAAAAACAAAACAAGATCTGGAGAGTATAAGTCAAAATGGCAATATACACAATCGCAAAAGGTAAATGCTGTCCCCAAATAAAATCCAAAAGGTGAGGTCAAAAAACAGAGCTCATGTTCAAAAATCCATAAAATTAAAAACACAGAATGAAGAGAACACAGCACACCACGCCACAGCACAGCATAACACGAGTGCATTTGAATGAACCGCAAAGGACTGAGGGCTGCTCCCACCTTAAAAGGGTTGTGGATAGTTTCTTGACGCTGATAGACAGGAGGCCCCAGTATTTGAGGACCTAGTAAACAATGCTTAAACATAAGATAACTACATTATTAACATAAATAACACAAATTGTAAGAGATTAGACAGACCACGTTAAAGAGCTGAGCACCACCCAGTAACTCTGTATAACTGAAAAGCAAAAAACCAAACAGCACTAGTAAAAGAATTGGTTTTCAGACTGGACTGACTTCAGAATGGCCAAGCGTCCAGTTGTATGTTTTTCTGGTAGGAAGAGGTGGGTCCAGGTGGACGGTGGGTTTCTGTTTCTTTATTTTTCTTTGAATATTATTAAAAAGTGCTTTGCTGTATTGGAGCACCAACCATTTGCACTCATGTCTGAAAAATCCTTCACACTCTGTACTTTTGGATTGATTGGCATCAGTGAGTGTGTTTAGTTGAGTGTTACGATGTTTTTCAATACTCGACATCAATCAGTAATACGTTTCAGTTAATAAAATTTTGTCCTCCAAGATTTCAATAACATCCATCCCTCCTTTCCATTCCCAGCCTTGAGGCCCTGAGTGAACATTTGCCTCAACGCCAGCAGGTCACACCATTTTAAAAGTCAGGGTGTGGGGTGTAGATGGGGGCAGAATTGGCTCAGGCACTGGAAGCAGAGGATGATGGTGAGAGGAACCTCATCAGAATTGGCATTTGTTAAGATTGGTGACCAGCAGGGGGCAGTGCAGGGGCCGCTGATATGTTTAATATAAATAAACGATTTAGATAGGAATATACTGTAAATAACAAGCTGGTTACGTCTGTAGATGATATCAAGTCAGGTGGATTGTCAGGTAATCAGGAATCTGTTAAATCATCAGAGAGGGACTTGGACAGCAGACAGACTTGCGCAGATTTAATGTCAGTAAATGTAAAGTATTACACATAGGAAGTAAAAATGTGAGGTTTGAATACAAAGTGCTAGGAGGTCTGGAAATTGAGAGCACATCTTGTAGTTACGTTTACACCAATTTACCAAAGTTCTGCAGATTTAAGTTTGCTTCAAAGTACAGCTCTGGCATTAGTGTGACGTGTTTTCAAATAATTGCACAGACCAATGATCTTTGTTTTAAAAGTTTCAGTAAAATTTGAAAGCAAAATAATTCAGACAAGAATAGAGAAATGATATTTAAGAAAAGAAAGTTTCTAGTTTAAAGAAAGTTCTGTTTTAGGCTCACCTTTCTCTCTAAATTTGGTCATACATTCATACTTTTAAATGTCAGTCAGTCATTTTTCAACTCGTTATCCTAACACAGGGTCACGGGGGTCTGCTGGAGCCAATCCCAGCCAGCACAGAGCGCAAGGCAGGGCGCCAGCCCACCGGGCACACACACACACACACACACACACACCAAGCACACACAAGGGACAATTTAGGATCACCAACACACCTAACCTGCATGTCTTTGGACTGTGGGAGGAAACCGGAGCACCCAGAGGTCTCCAGGGTATAATAAGGACATGGCAGCACTAGAGAAGGTCCAGAGAAGAGCGACTGGGCTGATTCAGAGCTACAGGGGATGAGTTATGAGGAAAGATTCAAAGAGCTGAGCCTTTACAGTTTAAACAAAAGAAGACTAAGAGGAGACCTGACTGAAGTAAAATTACCTGATCACATAAAATTATGAAGAGAATTAGTGCAGTGGATCATGATGGTGACTTTAAAATAAGTTCATGAAGATCACGGGGACACAGATGGATACTTGTGATGGGGAAGTTTCACACAAACATGAGGAAGTTTTTCTTTACACAAAGGACGACAGACACTTAGAATAAGAGAACACGTCATGTAGTAGACAGGAGGACTTTAGGGACTTTCACAACTCGACTTGATGTTATTTTAGAAGAATGAAGTGGACAGGACTGGTGAGCTTTGTTGGGCTGAATGGCCAGTTCTCGTCTGATTGTTCTCATGTTCTGCAGTTCTGTCTAACACCTCACAACCTACAAAATGGAACTGACTTTAGTCAAAGAGCACTTCACAAAAATAAGTTATAATCTATTCTATTCTATAAGGTATGTGTAATTTTAATGGACTTTTCCTTTATTTCCTTTTTATTTATCTTCTGATTATTTTTCTTTGTTATTATAATTCCTTGTTTTACTTCTTGTAAAGTATTTTGATCTCCCTTTTGTGTATAAAACTGCTGTAGACAGAAATGTTCTGTTTCTCTCCTAATTTTATTTTCCTTCTAGTTTTCTATTTGGCTTCGATGACGATACATTTTGGCGGATGTGTGATTTGTTTAAAGAGTACAAAAGAGTGAAAGGAGACAACAGCCTTCAACACCTCATCTCTTTATTTGCACCCTTTCCAAACATGGTGCCTAGCCCAGAATTTGATAACGATGACTTCTTTGACTTCACTTTCCTGAGTCAATGTCAGCAGGACAAAGTCACCGTTCCACAGTACAGAGAGGCTTTCCAAGATCTTCGGCGATGTGTACTCAGCAGTCTTTTGGAGTCTGTAAGGTATGTTGGCTTACTGATCAGTCGAGTTTGAGCAGACTATAAAGAGTGACGGACTCCTCTGACACAATCCTAGACATGCACTGACTGAGGAGATCCTTCCATATCTTTGTGGCTGTTTTTACTTTTATCACTGACATCTTTTTTTCATTTTCATGTTAATGTTCTTTTATCTTTTATTATTTCCCTTTTCTCACCTTTAACTTCATTTAATGTCTTTTTTTTCTTCTCTGATGTTTTATTATCTCCTTGTGTCCACTGATTAGTTTAGTTCTTTTCACTCTTTAAACATCTAAGGCTCTTCCAGTTCGCCCATTTTGGTCTTCTTTTCTTTTCGTTGTATTTCATATCTCAACATCACAGGGGTGTTGATGGCCTCCATTAGTCCCCACTGATGATGTGCAGACAGACAGCGTGACTTATTCTTGGTCTGGTCACATAGGTGTAGAGTGATGCTGTAGTAAGTGCACATGTAGATATCAACAATTTAAACGGTTTATCTACTATTTCTGTAAGTTGTTTCAATTGAACTCATCCACCCATCAATTTTCCAACCTGCTGAATCCGAACACAGGGTCACAGGTGTCTGTTGAAGCCAATCCCACGCAACACAGGGCACAATGCATGAACTAATCCCGGGCAGGGTGCCAACCCATCGCAGAACACACACAAACACACCCACACACCAAGCACACACTAGGGCCAATTTAGAATTGCCATCCATCCATCCATCCTCTTCCGCTTATCCGGGGTCGGGTCGCGGGGGCAGCAGCTTGAGCAGAGAGGCCCAGACTTCCCTCTCCCCGGCCACTTCTTCCAGCTCTTTCGGGAGAATCCCAAGGCGTTTCCAGGCCAGCTGAGAGACATAGTCCCTCCAGCGTGTTCTGGGTCTTCCCCAGGGCCTCCTCCCGGTTGGACGTGCCTGGAACACCTCACCAGGGAGGCGTCCAGGAAGTATCCTGATCAGATGCCCGAGCCACCTTTAGAATTGCCAGTCCACCTAACCTGCATGTCTTTGGACTGTGGGAGGAAACCGGAGCGCCCATAGGAAACCCACGCAGACACGGGGAGAACATGCAAACTCCACGCAGGGAGGAAACCCACGCAGGATCTGGGAAGCTCCTTACTGCGAGGCAGCAGCGCTATCACTGTGCCATCGTGCTACCCCAATTGAATTCAATTCCATGAAATTCGATTTACTTTTGTGTTGTTCTGAGCACTGACTCCGAGTGCTGTTAAGGGTTTGCAGGTAAAATACAATTACAGACTTTAAAACTACAAAATACACACACGTTAAATACTGATTAGGTTAAACATACCATAAAACATAGGACATTAAATTAAATTTAACACAGTCATTCATAACAGACGAAGTCTGACACAGTGACAGTATTCAACTCATTTCTGGTTTTGATCACATCTTGACTGCTGGATATTTTTAAAATCCAACATGTCCTCCTGTCCTGTGAGAATCTTAGGTGTCAGGGTCATTTTTGCTAAATCGCTTGTAATTCGACCTCTCCAAATTAGAATCATTGCTGTTATTGAACTATCTGGAGTATAAACACATGTTTGGTCTCTTTGTAAAGGTAACATTCTCTAGTTTCACCCTTAGTAGTCAGAATCACTGTAGGTGTGACTGATCAAAAGTTATGCACATTAGAACTCACAAAAAAAATGAATTTTTTTGTTCTCGCCTAAGTTTTTTTGTGAAAATAAAGGAAAATAAAGCTGCAGTAGATAGGTGGGGACAGAAACACACGATGTACCAACAGAATAACTTGTTGACTACTCACATTTCAAATTTGAAAAGAATACCAGTAAAAATGACATTTTGACACCAGTTTTTATGTGGGCATGTCCAGGGGCTTTTTAGAGGGACCATTATCCACATTTTGGACCGTATGTTAAAAGTGTAATAACTTTTGAATGCTTCAACCCACAGATATCAATGAGGGCTCTACTGAAAGCTTACACCTAAAGGAATCTATATCTACACACAGTGTCACTCTATTAGTTATAAAAATAATAAAAACAATAAAAAATACACATTTCAATATAAAATAGTCAACACAAGTCTTATGGGCCAAAAATATATATATATATTTTATTTTTACTTTTTTTTTTTATAAAATGCACACAAACTATATACATTTCTTTTACAAACTGTTACAACACAGCTCAGCGTTTTTCCATGTGCCACTGATTGTAGCAATCACTAGCAGGCAGAAAGCACAAGGGCGTGGCACACGTCGCTCTCTGCCATTAGACGTCTCCTGGGCCGATTGATTACTTTCACGCCACGTACATGCCTCTAATACTTAATCGAGAGTGTATTTACGTTTATCTGTACGCTTATCCATATTTAAAATGTGAAAAAACTTGGTGAAATCACAATAAACAACCACGCACCAAGTCTGCAGACTGGCACAAATGCCAGCTTCGCGCAGCTCCGATCGTTTTGTTTACAAGTTAGCATGGCAAGTTACATATCGACGTGCTCAGCTGCTCATTGGCTGTAAGTTTTGAGTGTCATTCACAGTGTCCAATCAAACTGGTAGATTCTTGTACGTCATCGTTCAGGTGTCTGTGACACTCGTTGGCTATACGAGGTGCCAGTCAACCCCAGACCCCTCGTAATTGGCCAACTTAGGTGTCGATCAGAAGCTAACACTTCCGTGTTTCATGCGGTAGCATGGTTATCGCCGACAGAAACAAATTACGTCTGATATGATCAATAGAAATGAAAAAAAATGACGTAGCTAGTCTCAAGTTATGAAACGTTTTCTGGAGTTTTTGTCCCTTTGAGGATATATCGTGTGTTTTAGACCTAATCGTTTTACTGGATTATATTCGCTGAAGCCTTACGGACAGAATGGGATCAATACTGCTCGGAAATATTGATGTTTGACTTGCAGGGGGTCTTCAAAGGTAGGGAAAGTCAACTCTTAAAAGTATGTACTTCTCTGTAAAAAAGGCTTTAGTGTCAGTGCTGTGGTTGTTGTGTGTCAAAATGGTTTATATCATCGGTAAGACGAGACTTTGAGGTTTCATTTGATGGGTAGTATGTCGAGGTGCATGACAGAGGGGCATGCACACATGGCTGTAACGTCGTCCAAACGCTGTTATGTCCCGGGACCGGTACGTGTGTGCGTTAAGAGGTTAATTCAGATGCTGCTGGAAATTTTTATAAATTTCAAACCTGCCACTGAATGTTGTTCGCAGATTAGCTGACTGTCAGGACCTCCATTACCTTGCATTTACATTTAGTTGACTCCAAAGCAACTTACACAAACTGAGATACAGCTGGTTACGCTTCTTCAGGTTTTCCCATTGGAGCTTTGCATTGGCAGGTGAGGTGACTTGCTCAGGGTCACACGTTGTCAGCACTAGGATTTGAAGTCACAACCTCAGGGTTTGAAATCAGAGCCTTGACCGCTATGCCACACTGTCTGCATTTTGCGAGATCTCAATTATCTTCATTTTCCTTGGCTTCAGAAACACACTCCACGTATTGGAGCACACACTGCATGGAGTCCATGTTGCTTTACCGCGTGTATTCAGTTTATGATTGACCCATCTTTTCAGATTTGCCACTTAGACATTCTCCTTGAGGGTATGTGGCACTTGTTGTCATTGTAAATATTTTTTGCCCCTCCTTGCCCCTACTATATGACTTGCAAGGATATAATGGTGGATTTCATTAACTGACCTACCAGTCTTTAAGGGTTATACTTTGATTTTATCATTATTGATTGTTTTCAAAGAGCTTTCATTTTATTCTTCTCTTCCCTTCCTCTTTTATAAAGCAATTGGTGGAAATTTTTAATTCAAATTACCTTAAATTACACAATGTTCCAATGTCTCTTCTTTCTAATGGGGTCCCCATTTAATGTCTTCATTCTACAAGGTGTTTTGTAACAAGGCGGGTGTCCAAGTTAAAGTCACCTTCAGTCATCACCCGGAGTTTAATGGATTATCAGAAAGAGTTGATCAGCACCAGGGAGAGTTTCTGTTCGGCATTCTAAGCTATTTTCAGCCTAACTTGATGGAGGTGATTCCTCTTTCTGAAATTTCCAAAAAACATCTTATTTAACCCTTCCCTAATGTTATCACCATTGTAGAGTCAATATAGTTTTAAACCACCAATAATTTGGTGTGATACCACTGAGTTCCTGTCTGTCAGAATTTGTGAGGCCCTTCCATTCTCCCATACTTTGGTCCAACTAGAACTTGATGTCACTGGAGGGAACCTCTGATAAAAAATATGATGACAAGAGAAGGCGTCTTCATCTCAGTATTCAGATTGGCTAGAATGTCTGGCTCGTGGCTTCAAAATATCTGTTAAAGAGTTCCATCCTGCATATGTGGTCCCAGCTTAATCAGTCCATATTCCATTCACCAGTCACATATATTCTGTATTTTCCCAGTTGTTTTCAAGCTCATGCCTTGTTTCCTGTGTCAGGACTTGAGTCACTTTACTTTTGTTACTTTCTTGTTGCTGTTAAACCTTCACCTATGGTGGAGATGTGGGGTATCAAGAATGTAGAGTACAGAGAGGTTTGGATTATACGGTTATTGGTTCCAGAGTGGACTAGCTGATACACTGGTGTGGTTATAGCCAAGAGGGGCCATCTTGTGTTATGGATGCCCTTTGATTACTGGCCGATTTCCACAGTTGCTTTCCATCAAAAGAGGAGAGTTACAGTATGTAGTAGTATGGAGGGTGACAGTTCTGTACTGGGGCTCAATCATGAAAGATCTCACTCTGAGATGATTTGAATTCACCAGTCAGCCTTTACTGTGTGTCTCTGGGAAGGTGGAGAATTAGAACAGACAAAGACAAAGTGTAAAAGGTTAAAAAATGTATGTACATAAAATAAAACACCCCAATATTTTTTTAATTTTTTTTTCTAATATTTTCTAGTGTTTTGAATGTCACATTCATAGCGCTTGGTGCTCTGCTGGACACTGTGTCAAGTAAAATACCCAAACAGTTCACTAGATGGCACTGTCGGTGGGGAGGAACCCTAAAACACCATAGAGGCAAGCGCGGCAGATGAAATCCTGCAGCCAAGCGGAACGCACGCTAAAGTTTGTGCCTCTTTGTTTGTAACTACAGGGTTTAGGAATACACTTCTGCCTGACACCCACCAGGCCAGGGAGGGTAACAATTGCATATCCAGTCATCGTGTGTTCCTGTTTTCCTAAGCCGTGTCGTTCTCTGCCGTGTATTTATAAACCGTGAAACGGGCCTAACTCCATTTACATGGCAATACCACTACAGTGCATTGAGACAGGATGCAGACCCCATTGTGGTTTCCATAATTCCTAAAGGCCAAAAGTTTGGAACACCCAGGACTCTTCCTAGAGCTGAGAGTCTAACTGAACAATTAGTGGGCAATGGCCTGGTTAAGAGAGATGACCAAAAAGCTGACGGTCACTCTGACTGAGCTCCAGAGAAACCTGTGTGCAGATGGGAGAAACTTCCAGAAGGACAACATGACCATGTAACACTCTGCTGATCTGGGCTTTATGTCAGAGTGGCCAAGTAAAAGCCTCTTCTTATTAAAAGACACACGAAAGGCCGCTTAGAGTTTGACAAAAAGCACCCAAAGGACTCTCAAACTGTTAGAAGACAAATTCTCTGGTCTGATGAAACAAAGATTGATGTCCTTGTCCTCAGTTCTAAGCATCACATCACTAGGACACCAGACCCTGCTCTTCACCTGCACAGCACCATTACAGCTGTGAAGTACGGTGGTGGCAGCATCAGGCTGTAGGGCTGTTTCTCCATTCAGGTGATTTGTATCATAACTGAATATGACGCCCGTTCTAAGGGCTTATCATCCAAACAGGAGATAATAAAGGCTACTTTGGCCTTATGAGAAGCATGAAGATTGAAAACCAAACAACACTGACTTAAAAGCTGACTGTATTACCTTACAATGCAAGAAAAGGTGAAGAATCTCAGGCTATTTGACAAGACTGAGGCCTACTTGATTTTTATTTTCACTGCCCTCTGCATTGATCATCCTGTTTGTTAAACTCCAGAAGTAACTGATGAAGAGGATGTTCACTCTTTTGTATTTTTGCAGACTTTTTCTAACTGGTCTTGTAATGGAACTGACTGTAAAAAGGGTAATCAGTTTAAATAATTAAAGACAAGATAATTAAAGTAGGAGAGGCAGAAGAAAGGACCAAGTCAAAGGACAAAGCTAAGGTCTAAAACTAAAAGTCAATAAAACAGAAACATGAAAGTCAAATCATAAACCAAAAGTTGTAGTCAATGGCAGAGCTTTGTTACAAAATACTAGTAATGAAAGTTCAAAGTAAGTAGCTGTACTGGTGAGTATTTTAGGGTGATCTTTGTACCAGCACATTGATGACATCACAGGTGACGTAACTCTGCAGCTTTACAGTAAATCCCCTTGGGAACAAACAATACAACCCACCAATTATCAGCGCGATCCTCAAACAGAAAATGGCCCAGAAAAAGATGGTAAAGAATACATCAGATCTAAACTGAAGCTCTAAACAATATTCTGATTTTAGAAGTTGATTCCATGAGTATTAAAATCCTCAACATGAGGTAAGAATTAATATTCCAGCTGGGAGATCTGAACACGTTCAAAACACTCATGAAACTCACAATGGAATCAGAATTGTAGATGGCATCACGTGACAGCGAGGACAACACATTATGGTAACAGCCATGCCACAGTGGGAAAAATCACAGAGAGATGTTAAATGAAATACTCGTTAATGAATTAACATTATACCAAAAATGAAGACATAACTACAAGGTCCATTACATCAGCATTATGAACAAATTAGGGTTTGAAATTACAAAGTTGTTGATCTTTACTGTTTTATTTTTGAGCTAATGAGCACCGGATGACATCAAAGGTAGCGACTTCTCTGTGCAGCAGACAGACTTTCAGCGGAGTGGAGAGGCGGTGACCCTAAAAACCAGGGGTCTGATTGATAGCACCATCAGCTTTAGTTTTAAGGGTCTGTAGATATGATTTAGTTTAATCACTAGTGATGAACTTCTAAAATATTCTGAATCTCCAGAGTCCATTAATTCTTGTTTATTTTTTATTAAACTTTGCACCAGAGTGCTCAGTGAATTCTTCAACAGTGTTGGACTACAAACCTCCACCTCACCAATGCTAAGATTTGCTGATTTTACAGAATGTTCTGCGTTGTGCTTACAGTCAGCAGCAATATGTCCAAACTCTACACAAATGCATCTGCAGTCTTGGACAAAGGTTTACACCAACATCTCAGTCATTGTGCCAATTATGTCATGATGTGCCACTTCAAGTGACCCACCGCCTAATGATAGATCATCACATCATGAAATTGGTGTCACAAAATGGCAGCTCATATTAGGAAACAAAATGGCATTGTGTTCAACTCAAAACAAAACAACAGTAAAATTAATTACATTTCACTCAAGATGATATGCAGGTAGACATTTATTAGAATGAAAGCTTTGCTAACAATAATTCATTCTCAACAAAGTGAGCACCTGGCTGTGTTCTTTCCATCTCATTAGCAGAGCCTGCAGGTCCTCTAAACACACAGAGTGTTATTAATTTATTATCACAAAGTCAAGGTTGCTTTCCAATGGAAATCCAAAGCTGCACTTCTAACTACACACAATACTCTGCGGCCTGCTTTCCCTTTCAGCCTTCCCAGCATACCCTGCACTCCCTCCTGTTTGGCTTGTCAAGTCTTTCAGACCTTAGGCCGCCTTGTACTGGAGATCTGTTGGTTGTAAAGGTTCAAGTATCTGCCATTCATATCTAAATCATCACAATCCGCTGTAGCAATTCTCACATGAACAATTAATCTGCTGTTCAAAAGGGTCTGACTACAGTTACGCACCACACCAACCTTTATGTAGGGGGGGCTTTCTAGCTTTCAAAGAGCTGACGTCCTAAGGCCCTCATATGTTCTGAGCTCCTACAATAAACACGTCACTTTTCAGTGGTCCTTTTATATTGAATTTTTCACTTTCACCCTCCATAAGATCTGCAGAATGAATGACAACACATCTGGTCACAGTTACATGTGTCTGAATTCTAAAACCATTTGCTGGACTGGTGCCATAGCCCCACATAGTAGATGTGTTTTCACGCCATTTTACACCTCTCAGTGACAGCTCTCTTTTTCTTGTGGTCAGCCATTGTGAGACAGGTTCAGGTTTATGGTCTGAAAGGCAGAGGAGAAGAGGATTTAGAAATGGACCAAAGGAAAGAGAAAACTGCAGTCAAACATTAGCGGGTGAACACCAGAAGAGACCAGAAACACCAGGGGCCTCATGTATAATACCGTGCGTAGAATTCGCACTATAACATGGCGTAAGCACAAAAGCCGAAATGTGCTTATGCACAGAAAAATCCAGATGCAGGAATCTGTGCGTACTCCAACTTCCACGTTCTTCCGCTACATAAATCCTGGTCAGCATGAAAACTAACGCTTGTGCACGTGCCTTATGTCCCGCCCCAACTCCTTCCAGAATTACGCCTCTTTGAATATGCAAATCAATATAAATCGCGCTTAAGCTTAGCCTTCTGTGAAAAGACAATGGGAAAAGCACGGGGGAAAATATAAGAATTTCAGCGAATACCAAGTGGAGGCAAAGGAAAAACATACTATTTGTTTAATTAAACCATGGTATAATCAACTAAAGGAAGCTAATCAAGTGACATAGCGTGTTGGAGAAATTTGAAAGCTCAGATGTCAAAGTCGCCATGAAAAGGCGAGTCGTAGCCCACCGTCTGAGTGTCATATGAAAGCTTATTAGGGTACAGAGAAAAAAGGCACACAGTGGGAAAAAAGCACAAAATGTCAACTTCAATCTCGAAATTTCCACTTTAATCACGTAGTTTATTTTGTCATTAAAGTAGAACATCATAAACTTCATCTTAAAATCGTTTAATTAACCAGTTTCTCAAATCACATCGTAATTAAAGTAGCACGTTAAATGCTTTGTTTTGTATTTGATCTTCTATGTGCTCTATGTGTGTGAATCACTACTTGCTTCTTAAACCGGCTCTCTTCCTCCAACTGGACACAGAGTCCATTACATTCATGATATTACAGCTCATTGAATAACTAAAATACTGAGTTGTCTACGTGATGTCATTTTCATGATGAAAGGAGTTAAAGCACTTTATTAAACATGTGTTTCACTTCGATTAAATAATTTATTGCAGCAGTACTCAGGGGCGGCTCTAGGCTTGTGGTGGCACTGGGCAGAGGAAGAATCGGTGGCTCCTTCACCCGCCAATGTCATGCACATCCGTTGCAAACACTACATAGCTGACTTGTGCTCATGACACAAGCATTTAACTTTTGCCGAAATTTGTCGCTGCGTTTTTTGCTGTGTTGTTATTTTCTCTTTCTGTTTTATATTCAATATATATTGGTGTCACTGTCACTGCAGTCAGTGCTTTTCTTTCCCCAAGTAACCGATCGCCATACAATCAGCTCTGTAATAGACGTTAAGCCATCTGTAAGCTTAGCGCCGATTCTTCAAAACGTTTAAAGAACATTGAAATATCTTCGTAGTACATGTTTAATTATTCTATCCTTAACGACACTCCCAGTGAAGAATATAGATTATTTAAATGAAGTTAAAGTTTTATCTGTATAATTTAACAAACATATTTTGCTGCATTTCACCTTAAAAATTATATCATCATCATATGTAAATACGCGTTTTATAAAGTGGCTCAGTTTGTGCGATATTATAACTGTAGTGCAAGTTTACAGTGGGGTGATTGTACTTATAAGTCCTAACAGTTCTACAAGGAGCACTTGATTGAGTGCATTTAAAGTTCTTGGGATTAAACTGTTTCTGGAACACGAGGTCTGTACAGGA